>NC_134583.1:2415000-2625000 GCF_037038515.1 Microtus pennsylvanicus
GACAGAATATAAGAACAAAATGAGAAACAAGGAAAAATAGTGTTGGCTGGCTGGCCGGCTTTCAGTTCCCTGACAGAAATGAGCACATTGTGGAGGAAACACAAAGTTGTTACACTATGTGGGTGTGATGAGGAGAGATTGTGAGTGAGTGTCCTGTCAGAACAAAGTTAGTCCCATAGTTGATGAAATTCATTATCCCAAAACTTCAGCAGAATATATCCCAAGTTTGCAAATGTGTGATCAGCTTGTGACAGGTTGGGCTGGAGATGCTGAGAACTGGGGAGCCCTCAATGCAAGAGCAGACACTCATTCCCATGAAGAGGGAGAGAGGGAGGGAGGGAGGGAGGGAGGGATCATTCATTCCTATACTCAAGTTTAAAGAAAGATGAGTGGCTATCTATGGAGAGACCACTCACAGATATGAAAAATCATTTCCTAAAAATCAAATTTCTCAGTCAGTATGCAACTGCTATGGTGCTTCTCCTAGATAGAGCAAAACACACAAACAAACTGATTCCTTGATCTAGAGCCACAGTGCACATGCTGTGGAAAAGGGGACATGGCCAACTTGAATCACAATATTCATCAGAGCATGAAAAGAGCGTAAAAAGGACACAGAGGAGAGATAATTGTGGTCCTTCCTTCCTCCCTCCCTCCCTCCCTCCCTCCCTCCCTCCCTCCCTCCCTCCTTCCCTCAGGAAGTGACTGACAGATGAGACTTTGTCCAAGCAGGTTCTGTCTGAAATACCAGACTTGAGTTTCCCCCTCTGTGGGTATTAGCTAATCAGTCCTCCCTTCTTTCTGTAGGAAGGTGGTGCATGTCTCTCAGAACTTACCTGGTTTCCTCTGCACCAGGTGAACCAGGGAAAAGCTTTCTAAGCCTTATTCAGACCCATAGAGGCTGCGCTGTGTGTGACTTCAGAGACCTCAGGGAGTATAGGGGTGGGTGGGTGCTTGATGCTTCAGACTCATGTCATTGAAGGACATAACATAGTCTGGATTCACAGAGATTCACAACACAGAGCCATTGTCACTTACTAACAGCTCAGGACACCCAGAGCTAACAAGAAATTGCAGTCTCAGCCGGGCTTTAATCACAGCACACACACAGATCTCTGTGAATTCAAAGATGGCCTGATTTACAGAGTGAGTTTTAGGACAGCCCAAGATACACAAAGAAACCCTTTCTTGAAAAACAAAGCAAAACAGCAAAAGAAAGAAAGACAAGGAAAAAGAAAAAAATGGCAGTCTCTTTCCACTCTCTCCTCCATTGGCTCTTAAAGAGCTCTCAAGCTGAACTGGAGACCATGGTGTCACTCAAAACTGGGAAGCCAGAAACCTTAGGGGGGTCACAGGAGTCGGACTGACTGCAGCACTTGATGCCTCAACCCTGCTAATGGCTGTGATATAAGGCATGGTAAAATACGGGCTTTGGCAGAGCACTACTCCCCTTTCTCTATTATTATTGCTACACAACGAAAAGGACCGGGGGGGGGGGTGATGATGTGCAGTCAGTGCTGGTATTGAAATCTCACTGACTCCTTCCGCACTCCTTGTCAATTCCCGACTTTGTCAAATCAACTATCGTGAATCTTTGATGTGGGTTGGCCCTTTAGGAACTCAGAGAAACAAGACAGACAGACCTGTTTCATCCCAGAAACCTCCCAGTTCCTGAGCCCTAGCCCTGGAAGTCTCAAAGCCATCACATCCAGAAATCTCTCTAGTCCCTGCTAGTGGTGAACTCACTTCGTCTTCCCCAGGACCACTAATTATTTCTCCATGTTTTCCTGTGAGATCTGAGGCCAGCTTTCTTCTTCCTCCCTCTGGCCTCTCCACAAACGATCTCCATTCTCTAGACAACATGTCTAGAACCGAGTCTTATAGGCACCGAGAGAGTGTGTCTTGAGGGCAGTTGGCGTTTCTAGGACACGAGTGACATCACAAAATTCCGAGAGCTCTCTGGGATACCGTGGAATTTCCAGAGAAGGGACTGCTGATGTCGTGAGGCACGGCCTTTACCTCCTTGCTGATATTTCTCCCCGAACTGACCGACCGACCGACCGACCGACCAACCGGAACCTGAGGTTTCCTTTCCAGGAGTCTCTCCTCCGACACAGAGGGAGCCATTCAGGATTTCCTCCTTCCAAAACCAGAAATTTCTCTCTGCTTCATTAATATCTTCTCACTACTTCCTGAACCCATGGGGAGTTAGTTAGTTGAACACTCACTTTTTTCATGAATGACCCTTCCTCCCTCTCCTGAACATCTCATATTACTGATTCATACTCAGTAAAACAGTAATATGAGAAATTAGGCCAGGAGGACATGGAAGATGAGGGTTGAGTCTTCTGACGTGAACAAGCACTTAGGGAAGGCTAAACTTAAGGGAATTTGACTCTGAGTGGCAAGACATGAATAGCTGCTGCCAAGGCACAGATACAGGCACCAACTGGGCCCTCGGCATCCTCCTGCATCATCAGAGCTGTGTGGGAAACTCAGCCCAAAGGAGGGGCCGTGTTCAAAGGGAGAGGGCATTTTCGAGGACAGCACTGTTTTCTTTTTCTTCTTTCTTTCTTTCTTTCTTTCTTTCTTTTTTTTTTTCGAGACAGGGTTGTTCTGTAGTTTTTTTTTTTTTTGGAGCCTGTCCTGGAATTAGCTCTTGTAGACCAGGCTGGTCTTGAACTCACATGCTTTCTTTTTTTTTCTATTGGATATTTTTGACTCCTTTATCAAAGATCAGGTGTTCGAAGATGTGTGGATCGATATCCGGGTCTTCTATTCGGTTCCATTGGTCCTCCTGTCTGTTCTTATGCCAGGACCAGGCTGTTTTCAGAACTGTAGCTTACAGAGTGTTCTTGCAGGTGGGGCACAGAAGAGGTTAATTACGGTACCTTAGTTCTTCTGCTTTTCTAGCAGACCGGAGCCCAGCTGACAGGAATCCAGTAGAGATGGTGTCAAGGTTCACACTGACACTAACAGCTGTAACTTGAGCAGGATTTGTGATCCACATGAAATTTGCAATGAATTGCAGCAAATCTGTGACACTCTAACTTGCTCAGGCTCAGTATCTGAACATACAGATGTTTGCAATGATCACTGGCTTCAGGATTTTTTTTTTTTTTGTTGTTGTTGTTGTTTTGTTTTTCCACGAGACAGGGTTTCCCTGTAGCTGAAGTTTAACGGCCTGGTGTTTTTGTGACTTACTGCTTCAAAGAACTTCTCCATTTCTTTATCCCTAAGGGAAAAGAAATATAATCACTAAATACATTTAAGTGTCTTTCAACCATTTTAGATCCCTCTGTTGAGAGTTCTCTGTTTAGGTCTGTACTCCATTTTTTAAAATTGGATTATTTGTTCATTGGATGACCAATTTCTCGACTTCTTTGTGTATTTTGGAGATTAGTGAAGATCTTTTCCCATTCTGTAAGGCCGTCGTTTTGTCTTGTTGGCCATGTTCTTTGCTTTACAGAAGCTTTTCAGTTTCAGGAGGTCTCACTTATTAATTGTTTCTCTCAGTGTCTGTTTTTTTTTCTTTTTTTCTTCTTTTTTCATTCTTTTTTTTTCTTTTTTTTCCTTTTTTCCTTTTTTTTCTTTTTCTTCTTTTCTTTTTTTTTCTTTTTTTTCTCTCTTTAGTTTTTTTCTTTGTTCTTTTTTTTTGTTTTGTTTTTCTTTTTTTTTTCTTTTTTCTTTTTTTTCTTTTTCTCTCAGTGTCTGTGCTACTGGGGTTCTATTTAGCAAGCGTTCTCCTGTGCCAATGTGTTCAAGTGCATTTGATATTTTTATTTTTATATTCTTTTATTGTGGATGAAGTCAATTATTTGAACTCTCAAATATTTTTATTGTTATTATCTCTCTATTTGTTTGCTTATTTGTGGTTGTTCACCAACTTGACTATCTAGAGGAAGTAAAAGTCGTAACAAGGTTTCCGTAGGTGAACCTGGGGAAGGATCATTAACGTGAGAGAGCAGCGGCGGCGGCTCTGCCCGCCCGCTCGCCTGCCTCGCCCGAGTTCTCGCCGGGAGGCGCACTCCCCGGGTCGCACGTGTGTTGTGCGCACGGAAGTGTGCGTGCGCACGGGCGCGCGTGGCGGTCGTGAGAGAGAGGTCGAGAGAGGGGGAAGGGGGACGGGCGCCGGCTCGCCCGCCCTCCTCGCCCCGTCCGAGGACCCGTGTCTGGCTCTGCCGCTGGCGGCTCACGGCGAACGGCGGCTCTCTTCCCGCTCTCGCTCTCCTCCGTCCACTCCCGCTGCTTGCCTCACCGCACAGCAGCGGCCCGCGGGTGTGTCCCCTCTTTCCCGGGCGCGCGCCTTTCCCTCTCCATCCCTCTTCCCGGGGGAGGATGGGCGAGGGTCTGGCGGCGCCCCGGGCCCCCTCTCGCCGCCGACCTCCGCTCGCGCGCCGTGGCGCCGCGGCGCGCCTGTCGGGGAGGAGGCGGAGGTTGGGCGCACTTTTTTTTCCCCCCTCTCCACCTCCTTCTCCAAAGGACCGGGGTAGACCAGTAGTCCCTCCCACCGGGCGGGAGGCCATTTTTTTCCCCCGGGGATGCGGCGGGTCGACCAGATGTCCCGCTGGACTCTTTTTTTTTTTTTTTTTTTTTTAATATATAATATATATTATATCTTCCTAGACCTGACGGGTCGACCAGTTGTCTCTGTGCACTTCCTTTTTTTTGACGGACTGGAAGCGGGTCGACCAGTTGTCCGATTAAATATTTGGCCTTAAAATGCTAAGTACCGGGGTCGACCAGTTGGCCTTGTGAACTTGGGTCGACCAGTTGTCTTTTTCCATGTCTTGATTGAATGATGTCATTCTTCAATGTGTTGGTGGTTAGTTTATCTCTTTTGTTCTCTATGCCAACACGCCCCACTCACCAAACACTTTTTTTTAAATTTATTTATTTACTTATTTTTATTTTACTTTTTTATATTTATTTATTTATACATACATACATACATCCTGTCTATCTGTCCAGATGGGGCAGGGGTAGAAGGGGCTAGCTATGAGAGGAAGGTGCTCGGTGGGCATCCAGTTGTAAATAAGGCTGGGAATAAATAGCTGAATATTAATTCATTTGAGTAATATTAAAACTGTTCAAGTAGAAAACAATTGCTTTCTTTTTCTGTTTGCCCAGAGATCTGACTGACTGCAACTTGGAAAGAAGACGGCCCTGCTGGACAGAGACCTCCCTCCTGCTTTGGGTGGGTCGACCAGTTTACATGTTTATTTCCACGTTTTGTCTTTTATGGATTGAATGGATGTGTCTCTCTCTTTTTTTTTTTTTTTTTGTTTTTGGTTTTTCGAGACAGGGTTTCTCTGTGGCTTTGGAGCCTGTCCTGGGACTAGCACTGTAGACCAGGCTGGTCTCGAACTCACAGAGATCCGCCTACCTCTGCCTCCCGAGTACTGGGATTAAAGGCGTGCGCCACCATCGCCCGGCTCTCATTTTTTTTTTTCACGATTGCTTGCTTGCTTGCTTGCTTACTTACTTACTTACTTACTATCTGTTCAGCCCATCTCATTTACTTACTTCTTTAAAAAAAATGACCCACCTAGTTATTTACTTACTTACTTACTTACTTGTTCATTCATTCCTTCACTTCCTTATCTTCTTTCATATATCTGTTTATTTATCTGCTGATTTAGCGTGACTCATTTACTTATTGAATGTTTCAATTATTATTTAGTTTTATTCATTTATTCATTCTTTATGTCTATTTTTATGTATGTATTTACTTACTTTCTTAATTTTTTTTTTACTTTTTAAAATTTACTTAATTTTTTTCTTTCTTTGGGAATGTAGATTCTTTCTTCCTTTCTTCCTTTCTTTCCTTCTTTCTGTCTCCTGACTGTCACTGGCTAAGAAAATGGTGGCCTCCATGTCACTGGTCAGCATAGCAGCTCCTAAAATGGAATTTGATGAAGGGATACATAGATAGATAGATAGATAGATAGATAGATAGATAGATAGATAGATAGATAGATAGATAGATAGATGGGATGCGCACACGCTCACACACACACACACACACACACATATGCACGCACGTGCATGACATGTACAGATGGGGGGCGATTCCAATGTTTTCAGAGGAAGGTGCTCGCTGGTAATAATAAATGTGCTGGTAAATAAGGCTGGAAATAGCTGAATATTAAATCATTAAAACTCTTCAAATAAATAAAAAGCAATTCCATTTCTCTCTCTCTCTCTTTCTCACCATATACCAGCACATCTGAACTGACTGCAACATACAAAAGAAGAAGAAACACGGAAAGAAGACATCCCTGCTGGACAGGATCTGAGATGAGAATAAATTCATCGAATGGCTGCCAACAGCATTTCATTGAGAAGAGATTCCACATTTTATGCTGTACAGTTACTTAGTTAGATAGATAGATAAAGAGAGGCCTGTGAACTGGGGTGGGCTGTGGCTTCTCAGGTCACCTCAGGTCAGGGAGGGGCTGAGGAGTGTCCCATTGGCCTTGACAATAGGCAGGAGTCAGAGGTTAATGTCAGGGCAGGGCCTGAGAGTTCCTCAAAGGGAATGAATGGAGACCCTTGCTTACCTAAGAAATGCCTGACCTTGGAAAAGGACTTGTGGAAAGCGGGCCCTTGAAACTGTGGTTTCACGTCTTACTAGAAAGCTCCCTCTTGGAAGGGAAAGTCATCGTGATATCTTACTCTTTTCCCAAGGATACCCTACCTACCCTTCTGATCATTCTTACTGAATTAAGTCTTCCACTGCAAATAAATAAATAAATAAATAATAAATGAAGTGGGTGAGTGAGTGAGTGAGTGAGTAAGTAAGTAAGTAAGTAAGTAAACAAGCAAATACGTGGATGGACAAATAAATACAAAGTTTGCTGTTGTTGACTGACTTTTGATTTCATAATGAATCTCTCTCTCTCTCTCTCTCTCTCTCTCTCACACACACACACACACACACACACTAAATATACAATAAAAGGAAGCATAACACCTTTACTCAGGGGGCAGAGTGAACTCTGAAAGTTTTCCAGGCGGGGGGGGGGGGAGAGAGACAGAATATAAGAACAAAATGAGAAACAAGGAAAAATAGTGTTGGCTGGCTGGCCGGCTTTCAGTTCCCTGACAGAAATGAGCACATTGTGGAGGAAACACAAAGTTGTTACACTATGTGGGTGTGATGAGGAGAGATTGTGAGTGAGTGTCCTGTCAGAACAAAGTTAGTCCCATAGTTGATGAAATTCATTATCCCAAAACTTCAGCAGAATATATCCCAAGTTTGCAAATGTGTGATCAGCTTGTGACAGGTTGGGCTGGAGATGCTGAGAACTGGGGAGCCCTCAATGCAAGAGCAGACACTCATTCCCATGAAGAGGGAGAGAGGGAGGGAGGGAGGGAGGGAGGGAGGGATCATTCATTCCTATACTCAAGTTTAAAGAAAGATGAGTGGCTATCTATGGAGAGACCACTCACAGATATGAAAAATCATTTCCTAAAAATCAAATTTCTCAGTCAGTATGCAACTGCTATGGTGCTTCTCCTAGATAGAGCAAAACACACAAACAAACTGATTCCTTGATCTAGAGCCACAGTGCACATGCTGTGGAAAAGGGGACATGGCCAACTTGAATCACAATATTCATCAGAGCATGAAAAGAGCGTAAAAAGGACACAGAGGAGAGATAATTGTGGTCCTTCCTTCCTCCCTCCCTCCCTCCCTCCCTCCCTCCCTCCCTCCTTCCCTCAGGAAGTGACTGACAGATGAGACTTTGTCCAAGCAGGTTCTGTCTGAAATACCAGACTTGAGTTTCCCCCTCTGTGGGTATTAGCTAATCAGTCCTCCCTTCTTTCTGTAGGAAGGTGGTGCATGTCTCTCAGAACTTACCTGGTTTCCTCTGCACCAGGTGAACCAGGGAAAAGCTTTCTAAGCCTTATTCAGACCCATAGAGGCTGCGCTGTGTGTGACTTCAGAGACCTCAGGGAGTATAGGGGTGGGTGGGTGCTTGATGCTTCAGACTCATGTCATTGAAGGACATAACATAGTCTGGATTCAGAGATATTCACAACACAGAGCCATTGTCACTTACTAACAGCTCAGGACACCCAGAGCTAACAAGAAATTGCAGTCTCAGCCGGGCTTTAATCACAGCACACACACAGATCTCTGTGAATTCAAAGATGGCCTGATTTACAGAGTGAGATTTAGGACAGCCCAAGATACACAAAGAAACCCTTTCTTGAAAAACAAAGCAAAACAGCAAAAGAAAGAAAGACAAGGAAAAAGAAAAAAATGGCAGTCTCTTTCCACTCTCTCCTCCATTGGCTCTTAAAGAGCTCTCAAGCTGAACTGGAGACCATGGTGTCACTCAAAACTGGGAAGCCAGAAACCTTAGGGGGGTCACAGGAGTCGGACTGACTGCAGCACTTGATGCCTCAACCCTGCTAATGGCTGTGATATAAGGCATGGTAAAATACGGGCTTTGGCAGAGCACTACTCCCCTTTCTCTATTATTATTGCTACACAACGAAAAGGACCGGGGGGGGGGGGTGATGATGTGCAGTCAGTGCTGGTATTGAAATCTCACTGACTCCTTCCGCACTCCTTGTCAATTCCCGACTTTGTCAAATCAACTATCGTGAATCTTTGATGTGGGTTGGCCCTTTAGGAACTCAGAGAAACAAGACAGACAGACCTGTTTCATCCCAGAAACCTCCCAGTTCCTGAGCCCTAGCCCTGGAAGTCTCAAAGCCATCACATCCAGAAATCTCTCTAGTCCCTGCTAGTGGTGAACTCACTTCGTCTTCCCCAGGACCACTAATTATTTCTCCATGTTTTCCTGTGAGATCTGAGGCCAGCTTTCTTCTTCCTCCCTCTGGCCTCTCCACGAACGATCTCCATTCTCTAGACAACATGTCTAGAACCGAGTCTTATAGGCACCGAGAGAGTGTGTCTTGAGGGCAGTTGGCGTTTCTAGGACACGAGTGACATCACAAAATTCCGAGAGCTCTCTGGGATACCGTGGAATTTCCAGAGAAGGGACTGCTGATGTCGTGAGGCACGGCCTTTACCTCCTTGCTGATATTTCTCCCCGAACTGACCGACCGACCGACCGACCGACCAACCGGAACCTGAGGTTTCCTTTCCAGGAGTCTCTCCTCCGACACAGAGGGAGCCATTCAGGATTTCCTCCTTCCAAAACCAGAAATTTCTCTCTGCTTCATTAATATCTTCTCACTACTTCCTGAACCCATGGGGAGTTAGTTAGTTGAACACTCACTTTTTTCATGAATGACCCTTCCTCCCTCTCCTGAACATCTCATATTACTGATTCATACTCAGTAAAACAGTAATATGAGAAATTAGGCCAGGAGGACATGGAAGATGAGGGTTGAGTCTTCTGAAGTGAACAAGCACTTAGGGAAGGCTAAACTTAAGGGAATTTGACTCTGAGTGGCAAGACATGAATAGCTGCTGCCAAGGCACAGATACAGGCACCAACTGGGCCCTCGGCATCCTCCTGCATCATCAGAGCTGTGTGGGAAACTCAGCCCAAAGGAGGGGCCGTGTTCAAAGGGAGAGGGCATTTTCGAGGACAGCACTGTTTTCTTTTTCTTCTTTCTTTCTTTCTTTCTTTCTTTCTTTCTTTTTTTTTTTTCGAGACAGGGTTGTTCTGTAGTTTTTTTTTTTTTTTTGGAGCCTGTCCTGGAACTAGCTCTTGTAGACCAGGCTGGTCTTGAACTCACATGCTTTCTTTTTTTTTTCTATTGGATATTTTTGACTTCTTTATCAAAGATCAGGTGTTCGAAGATGTGTGGATCGATATCCGGGTCTTCTATTCGGTTCCATTGGTCCTCCTGTCTGTTCTTATGCCAGGACCAGGCTGTTTTCAGAACTGTAGCTTACAGAGTGTTCTTGCAGGTGGGGCACAGAAGAGGTTAATTACGGTACCTTAGTTCTTCTGCTTTTCTAGCAGACCGGAGCCCAGCTGACAGGAATCCAGTAGAGATGGTGTCAAGGTTCACACTGACACTAACAGCTGTAACTTGAGCAGGATTTGTGATCCACATGAAATTTGCAATGAATTGCAGCAAATCTGTGACACTCTAACTTGCTCAGGCTCAGTATCTGAACATACAGATATTTGCAATGATCACTGGCTTCAGGATTTTTTTTTTTTTGTTGTTGTTGTTGTTTTGTTTTTCCACGAGACAGGGTTTCCCTGTAGCTGAAGTTTAACGGCCTGGTGTTTTTGTGACTTACTGCTTCAAAGAACTTCTCCATTTCTTTATCCCTAAGGGAAAAGAAATATAATCACTAAATACATTTAAGTGTCTTTCAACCATTTTAGATCCCTCTGTTGAGAGTTCTCTGTTTAGGTCTGTACTCCATTTTTTAAAATTGGATTATTTGTTCTTTGGATGACCAATTTCTCGACTTCTTTGTGTATTTTGGAGATTAGTGAAGATCTTTTCCCATTCTGTAAGGCCGTCGTTTTGTCTTGTTGGCCATGTTCTTTGCTTTACAGAAGCTTTTCAGTTTCAGGAGGTCTCACTTATTAATTGTTTCTCTCAGTGTCTGTTTTTTTTTCTTTTTTTTTCTTTTTTCTTTCTTTTTTTTTCTTTTTTTTCTTTTTTTCTTCTTCTTCTTTTCTTTTTTTTTCTTTTTTTTCTCTCTTTAGTTTTTTTCTTTGTTCTTTTTTTTTTTGTTTTGTTTTTCTTTTTTTTTTCTTTTTTCTTTTTTTTCTTTTTCTCTCAGTGTCTGTGCTTCTGGGGTTCTATTTAGCAAGCGTTCTCCTGTGCCAATGTGTTCAAGTGCATTTGATATTTTTATTTTTATATTCTTTTATTGTGGATGAAGTCAATTATTTGAACTCTCAAATATTTTTATTGTTATTATCGCTCTATTTGCTTATTTGTGGTTGTTCACCAACTTGACTATCTAGAGGAAGTAAAAGTCGTAACAAGGTTTCCGTAGGTGAACCTGGGGAAGGATCATTAACGTGAGAGAGCAGCGGCGGCGGCTCTGCCCGCCCGCTCGCCTGCCTCGCCCGAGTTCTCGCCGGGAGGCGCGCTCCCCGGGTCGCACGTGTGTTGTGCGAACGGAAGTGTGCGTGCGCACGGGCGCGCGTGGCAGTCGTGAGAGAGAGGTCGAGAGAGGGGGAAGGGGGACGGGCGCCGGCTCGCCCGCCCTCCTCGCCCCGTCCGAGGACCCGTGTCTGGCTCTGCCGCTGGCGGCTCACGGCGGACGGCGGCTCTCTTCCCGCTCTCGCTCTCCTCCGTCCACTCCCGCTGCTTGCCTCACCGCACCGCAGCGGCCCGCGGGTGTGTCCCCTCTTTCCCGGGCGCGCGCCTTTCCCTCTCCATCCCTCTTCGCGGGGGAGGATGGGCGAGGGTCTGGCGGCGCGGGCCCCCTCTCTCCGCCGACCTCCGCTCGCGCGCCGTGGCGCCGCGGTGCGCCTGTCGGGGAGGCGGCGGAGGTTGGGCGCACTTTTTTTCCCCCCTCTCCACCTCCTTCTCCAAAGGACCGGGGTAGACCAGTAGTCCCTCCCACCGGGCGGGAGGCCATTTTTTTCCCCCGGGGATGCGGCGGGTCGACCAGATGTCCCGCTGGACTCTTTTTTTTTTTTTTTTTTTTTTTTAATGTATAATATATATTATATCTTCCTAGACCTGACGGGTCGACCAGTTGTCTCTGTGCACTTCCTTTTTTTTGACGGACTGGAAGCGGGTCGACCAGTTGTCCGATTAAATATTTGGCCTTAAAATGCTAAGTACCGGGGTCGACCAGTTGGCCTTGTGAACTTGGGTCGACCAGTTGTCTTTTTCCATGTCTTGATTGACTGATGTCATTCTTCAATGTGTTGGTGGTTAGTTTATCTCTTTTGTTCTCTATGCCAACACGCCCCACTCACCAAACACTTTTTTTTAAATTTATTTATTTACTTATTTTTATTTTACTTTTTTATTATTTATTTATTTATTTATACATACATACATACATCCTGTCTATCTGTCCAGATGGGGCAGGGGTAGAAGGGGCTAGCTATGAGAGGAAGGTGCTCGGTGGGCATCCAGTTGTAAATAAGGCTGGGAATAAATAGCTGAATATTAATTCATTTGAGTAATATTAAAACTGTTCAAGTAGAAAACAATTGCTTTCTTTTTCTGTTTGCCCAGAGATCTGACTGACTGCAACTTGGAAAGAAGACGGCCCTGCTGGACAGAGACCTCCCTCCTGCTTTGGGTGGGTCGACCAGTTTACATGTTTATTTCCACGTTTTGTCTTTTATGGATTGAATGGATGTGTCTCTCTCTTTTTTTTTTTTTTTTTGGTTTTTCGAGACAGGGTTTCTCTGTGGCTTTGGAGCCTGTCCTGGAACTAGCACTGTAGACCAGGCTGGTCTCGAACTCACAGAGATCCGCCTACCTCTGCCTCCCGAATACTGGGATTAAAGGCGTGCGCCACCATCGCCCGGCTCTCATTTTTTTTTTCACGATTGCTTGCTTGCTTGCTTGCTTACTTACTTACTTACTTACTATCTGTTCAGCCCATCTCATTTACTTACTTCTTTAAAAAAAATGACCCACCTAGTTATTTACTTACTTACTTACTTACTTACTTACTTGTTCATTCATTCCTTCACTTCCTTATCTTCTTTCATATATCTGTTTATTTATCTGCTGATTTAGCGTGACTCATTTACTTATTGAATGTTTCAATTATTATTTAGTTTTATTCATTTATTCATTCTTTATGTCTATTTTTATGTATGTATTTACTTACTTTCTTAATTTTTTTTTTACTTTTTAAAATTTACTTAATTTTTTTCTTTCTTTGGGAATGTAGATTCTTTCTTCCTTTCTTCCTTTCTTTCCTTCTTTCTGTCTCCTGACTGTCACTGGCTAAGAAAATGGTGGCCTCCATGTCACTGGTCAGCATAGCAGCTCCTAAAATGGAATTTGATGAAGGGATACATAGATAGATAGATAGATAGATAGATAGATAGATAGATAGATAGATAGATAGATGGGATGCGCACATGCTCACACACACACACACACACACATATGCACGCACGTGCATGACATGTACAGATGGGGGGCGATTCCAATGTTTTCAGAGGAAGGTGCTCGCTGGTAATAATAAATGTGCTGGTAAATAAGGCTGGAAATAGCTGAATATTAAATCATTAAAACTCTTCAAATAAATAAAAAGCAATTCCATTTCTCTCTCTCTCTCTTTCTCACCATATACCAGCACATCTGAACTGACTGCAACATACAAAAGAAGAAGAAACACGGAAAGAAGACATCCCTGCTGGACAGGATCTGAGATGAGAATAAATTCATCGAATGGCTGCCAACAGCATTTCATTGAGAAGAGATTCCACATTTTATGCTGTACAGTTACTTAGTTAGATAGATAGATAAAGAGAGGCCTGTGAACTGGGGTGGGCTGTGGCTTCTCAGGTCACCTCAGGTCAGGGAGGGGCTGAGGAGTGTCCCATTGGCCTTGACAATAGGCAGGAGTCAGAGGTTAATGTCAGGGCAGGGCCTGAGAGTTCCTCAAAGGGAATGAATGGAGACCCTTGCTTACCTAAGAAATGCCTGACCTTGGAAAAGGACTTGTGGAAAGCGGGCCCTTGAAACTGTGGTTTCACGTCTTACTAGAAAGCTCCCTCTTGGAAGGGAAAGTCATCGTGATATCTTACTCTTTTCCCAAGGATACCCTACCTACCCTTCTGATCATTCTTACTGAATTAAGTCTTCCACTGCAAATAAATAAATAAATAAATAATAAATGAAGTGGGTGAGTGAGTGAGTGAGTGAGTAAGTAAGTAAGTAAGTAAGTAAACAAGCAAATACGTGGATGGACAAATAAATACAAAGTTTGCTGTTGTTGACTGACTTTTGATTTCATAATGAATCTCTCTCTCTCTCTCTCTCTCTCTCTCTCACACACACACACACACACACACACACTAAATATACAATAAAAGGAAGCATAACACCTTTACTCAGGGGGCAGAGTGAACTCTGAAAGTTTTCCAGGCGGGGGGGGGGGGAGAGAGACAGAATATAAGAACAAAATGAGAAACAAGGAAAAATAGTGTTGGCTGGCTGGCCGGCTTTCAGTTCCCTGACAGAAATGAGCACATTGTGGAGGAAACACAAAGTTGTTACACTATGTGGGTGTGATGAGGAGAGATTGTGAGTGAGTGTCCTGTCAGAACAAAGTTAGTCCCATAGTTGATGAAATTCATTATCCCAAAACTTCAGCAGAATATATCCCAAGTTTGCAAATGTGTGATCAGCTTGTGACAGGTTGGGCTGGAGATGCTGAGAACTGGGGAGCCCTCAATGCAAGAGCAGACACTCATTCCCATGAAGAGGGAGAGAGGGAGGGAGGGAGGGAGGGAGGGATCATTCATTCCTATACTCAAGTTTAAAGAAAGATGAGTGGCTATCTATGGAGAGACCACTCACAGATATGAAAAATCATTTCCTAAAAATCAAATTTCTCAGTCAGTATGCAACTGCTATGGTGCTTCTCCTAGATAGAGCAAAACACACAAACAAACTGATTCCTTGATCTAGAGCCACAGTGCACATGCTGTGGAAAAGGGGACATGGCCAACTTGAATCACAATATTCATCAGAGCATGAAAAGAGCGTAAAAAGGACACAGAGGAGAGATAATTGTGGTCCTTCCTTCCTCCCTCCCTCCCTCCCTCCCTCCCTCCCTCCCTCCCTCCCTCCTTCCCTCAGGAAGTGACTGACAGATAAGACTTTGTCCAAGCAGGTTCTGTCTGAAATACCAGACTTGAGTTTCCCCCTCTGTGGGTATTAGCTAATCAGTCCTCCCTTCTTTCTGTAGGAAGGTGGTGCATGTCTCTCAGAACTTACCTGGTTTCCTCTGCACCAGGTGAACCAGGGAAAAGCTTTCTAAGCCTTATTCAGACCCATAGAGGCTGCGCTGTGTGTGACTTCAGAGACCTCAGGGAGTATAGGGGTGGGTGGGTGCTTGATGCTTCAGACTCATGTCATTGAAGGACATAACATAGTCTGGATTCACAGAGATTCACAACACAGAGCCATTGTCACTTACTAACAGCTCAGGACACCCAGAGCTAACAAGAAATTGCAGTCTCAGCCGGGCTTTAATCACAGCACACACACAGATCTCTG
Source organism: Microtus pennsylvanicus (assembly GCF_037038515.1). Classification (NCBI taxonomy): domain Eukaryota; kingdom Metazoa; phylum Chordata; class Mammalia; order Rodentia; family Cricetidae; genus Microtus; species Microtus pennsylvanicus. Next base: position 2,430,172 of record NC_134583.1, read on the forward strand.
TGAATTCAAAGATGGCCTGATTTACAGAGTGAGTTTTAGGACAGCCCAAGATACACAAAGAAACCCTTTCTTGAAAAACAAAGCAAAACAGCAAAAGAAAGAAAGACAAGGAAAAAGAAAAAAATGGCAGTCTCTTTCCACTCTCTCCTCCATTGGCTCTTAAAGAGCTCTCAAGCTGAACTGGAGACCATGGTGTCACTCAAAACTGGGAAGCCAGAAACCTTAGGGGGGTCACAGGAGTCGGACTGACTGCAGCACTTGATGCCTCAACCCTGCTAATGGCTGTGATATAAGGCATGGTAAAATACGGGCTTTGGCAGAGCACTACTCCCCTTTCTCTATTATTATTGCTACACAACGAAAAGGACCGGGGGGGGGGGGTGATGATGTGCAGTCAGTGCTGGTATTGAAATCTCACTGACTCCTTCCGCACTCCTTGTCAATTCCCGACTTTATCAAATCAACTATCGTGAATCTTTGATGTGGGTTGGCCCTTTAGGAACTCAGAGAAACAAGACAGACAGACCTGTTTCATCCCAGAAACCTCCCAGTTCCTGAGCCCTAGCCCTGGAAGTCTCAAAGCCATCACATCCAGAAATCTCTCTAGTCCCTGCTAGTGGTGAACTCACTTCGTCTTCCCCAGGACCACTAATTATTTCTCCATGTTTTCCTGTGAGATCTGAGGCCAGCTTTCTTCTTCCTCCCTCTGGCCTCTCCACGAACGATCTCCATTCTCTAGACAACATGTCTAGAACCGAGTCTTATAGGCACCGAGAGAGTGTGTCTTGAGGGCAGTTGGCGTTTCTAGGACACGAGTGACATCACAAAATTCCGAGAGCTCTCTGGGATACCGTGGAATTTCCAGAGAAGGGACTGCTGATGTCGTGAGGCACGGCCTTTACCTCCTTGCTGATATTTCTCCCCGAACTGACCGACCGACCGACCGACCGACCAACCGGAACCTGAGGTTTCCTTTCCAGGAGTCTCTCCTCCGACACAGAGGGAGCCATTCAGGATTTCCTCCTTCCAAAACCAGAAATTTCTCTCTGCTTCATTAATATCTTCTCACTACTTCCTGAACCCATGGGGAGTTAGTTAGTTGAACACTCACTTTTTTCATGAATGACCCTTCCTCCCTCTCCTGAACATCTCATATTACTGATTCATACTCAGTAAAACAGTAATATGAGAAATTAGGCCAGGAGGACATGGAAGATGAGGGTTGAGTCTTCTGAAGTGAACAAGCACTTAGGGAAGGCTAAACTTAAGGGAATTTGACTCTGAGTGGCAAGACATGAATAGCTGCTGCCAAGGCACAGATACAGGCACCAACTGGGCCCTCGGCATCCTCCTGCATCATCAGAGCTGTGTGGGAAACTCAGCCCAAAGGAGGGGCCGTGTTCAAAGGGAGAGGGCATTTTCGAGGACAGCACTGTTTTCTTTTTCTTCTTTCTTTCTTTCTTTCTTTCTTTCTTTTTTTTTTTTCGAGACAGGGTTGTTCTGTAGTTTTTTTTTTTTTTTTGGAGCCTGTCCTGGAACTAGCTCTTGTAGACCAGGCTGGTCTTGAACTCACATGCTTTCTTTTTTTTTCTATTGGATATTTTTGACTTCTTTATCAAAGATCAGGTGTTCGAAGATGTGTGGATCGATATCCGGGTCTTCTATTCGGTTCCATTGGTCCTCCTGTCTGTTCTTATGCCAGGACCAGGCTGTTTTCAGAACTGTAGCTTACAGAGTGTTCTTGCAGGTGGGGCACAGAAGAGGTTAATTACGGTACCTTAGTTCTTCTGCTTTTCTAGCAGACCGGAGCCCAGCTGACAGGAATCCAGTAGAGATGGTGTCAAGGTTCACACTGACACTAACAGCTGTAACTTGAGCAGGATTTGTGATCCACATGAAATTTGCAATGAATTGCAGCAAATCTGTGACACTCTAACTTGCTCAGGCTCAGTATCTGAACATACAGATGTTTGCAATGATCACTGGCTTCAGGATTTTTTTTTTGTTGTTGTTGTTGTTGTTTTGTTTTTCCATGAGACAGGGTTTCCCTGTAGCTGAAGTTTAACGGCCTGGTGTTTTTGTGACTTACTGCTTCAAAGAACTTCTCCATTTCTTTATCCCTAAGGGAAAAGAAATATAATCACTAAATACATTTAAGTGTCTTTCAACCATTTTAGATCCCTCTGTTGAGAGTTCTCTGTTTAGGTCTGTACTCCATTTTTTAAAATTGGATTATTTGTTCTTTGGATGACCAATTTCTCGACTTCTTTGTGTATTTTGGAGATTAGTGAAGATCTTTTCCCATTCTGTAAGGCCGTCGTTTTGTCTTGTTGGCCATGTTCTTTGCTTTACAGAAGCTTTTCAGTTTCAGGAGGTCTCACTTATTAATTGTTTCTCTCAGTGTCTGTTTTTTTTTCTTTTTTTTCTTTTTTCTTTCTTTTTTTTTCTTTTTTTCTTTTTTTCTTTTTTCTTTTTTTCTTCTTCTTCTTTTCTTTTTTTTTCTTTTTTTTCTCTCTTTAGTTTTTTTCTTTGTTCTTTTTTTTTGTTTTGTTTTTCTTTTTTTTTTCTTTTTTCTTTTTTTTCTTTTTCTCTCAGTGTCTGTGCTACTGGGGTTCTATTTAGCAAGCGTTCTCCTGTGCCAATGTGTTCAAGTGCATTTGATATTTTTATTTTTATATTCTTTTATTGTGGATGAAGTCAATTATTTGAACTCTCAAATATTTTTATTGTTATTATCTCTCTATTTGTTTGCTTATTTGTGGTTGTTCACCAACTTGACTATCTAGAGGAAGTAAAAGTCGTAACAAGGTTTCCGTAGGTGAACCTGCGGAAGGATCATTAACGTGAGAGAGCAGCGGCGGCGGCTCTGCCCGCCCGCTCGCCTGCCTCGCCCGAGTTCTCGCCGGGAGGCACGCTCCCCGGGTCGCACGTGTGTTGTGCGCACGGAAGTGTGCGTGCGCACGGGCGCGCGTGGCGGTCGTGAGAGAGAGGTCGAGAGAGGGGGAAGGGGGACGGGCGCCGGCTCGCCCGCCCTCCTCGCCCCGTCCGAGGACCCGTGTCTGGCTCTGCCACTGGCGGCTCACGGCGGACGGCGGCTCTCTTCCCGCTCTCGCTCTCCTCCGTCCACTCCCGCTGCTTGCCTCACCGCACCGCAGCGGCCCGCGGGTGTGTCCCCTCTTTCCCGGGCGCGCGCCTTTCCCTCTCCATCCCTCTTCCCGGGGGAGGATGGGCGAGGGTCTGGCGGCGCCCCGGGCCCCCTCTCGCCGCCGACCTCCGCTCGCGCGCCGTGGCGCCGCGGCGCGCCTGTCGGGGAGGCGGCGGAGGTTGGGCGCACTTTTTTTTCCCCCCTCTCCACCTCCTTCTCCAAAGGACCGGGGTAGACCAGTAGTCCCTCCCACCGGGCGGGAGGCCATTTTTTTCCCCCGGGGATGCGGCGGGTCGACCAGATGTCCCGCTGGACTCTTTTTTTTTTTTTTTAATGTATAATATATATTATATCTTCCTAGACCTGACGGGTCGACCAGTTGTCTCTGTGCACTTCCTTTTTTTTTGACGGACTGGAAGCGGGTCGACCAGTTGTCCGATTAAATATTTGGCCTTAAAATGCTAAGTAACGGGGTCGACCAGTTGGCCTTGTGAACTTGGGTCGACCAGTTGTCTTTTTCCATGTCTTGATTGAATGATGTCATTCTTCAATGTGTTGGTGGTTAGTTTATCTCTTTTGTTCTCTATGCCAACACGCCCCACTCACCAAACACTTTTTTTTTAATTTATTTATTTACTTATTTTTATTTTACTTTTTTATTATTTATTTATTTATACATACATACATACATCCTGTCTATCTGTCCAGATGGGGCAGGGGTAGAAGGGGCTAGCTATGAGAGGAAGGTGCTCGGTGGGCATCCAGTTGTAAATAAGGCTGGGAATAAATAGCTGAATATTAATTCATTTGAGTAATATTAAAACTGTTCAAGTAGAAAACAATTGCTTTCTTTTTCTGTTTGCCCAGAGATCTGACTGACTGCAACTTGGAAAGAAGACGGCCCTGCTGGACAGAGACCTCCCTCCTGCTTTGGGTGGGTCGACCAGTTTACATGTTTATTTCCACGTTTTGTCTTTTATGGATTGAATGGATGTGTCTCTCTCTTTTTTTTTTTTTTTTGGTTTTTCGAGACAGGGTTTCTCTGTGGCTTTGGAGCCTGTCCTGGAACTAGCACTGTAGACCAGGCTGGTCTCGAACTCACAGAGATCCGCCTACCTCTGCCTCCCGAGTACTGGGATTAAAGGCGTGCGCCACCATCGCCCGGCTCTCATTTTTTTTTTCACGATTGCTTGCTTGCTTGCTTGCTTACTTACTTACTTACTTACTATCTGTTCAGCCCATCTCATTTACATACTTCTTTAAAAAAAATGACCCACCTAGTTATTTTCTTACTTACTTACTTACTTACTTGTTCATTCATTCCTTCACTTCCTTATCTTCTTTCATATATCTGTTTATTTATCTGCTGATTTAGCGTGACTCATTTACTTATTGAATGTTTCAATTATTATTTAGTTTTATTCATTTATTCATTCTTTATGTCTATTTTTATGTATGTATTTACTTACTTTCTTAATTTTTTTTTTACTTTTTAAAATTTACTTAATTTTTTTCTTTCTTTGGGAATGTAGATTCTTTCTTCCTTTCTTCCTTTCTTTCCTTCTTTCTGTCTCCTGACTGTCACTGGCTAAGAAAATGGTGGCCTCCATGTCACTGGTCAGCATAGCAGCTCCTAAAATGGAATTTGATGAAGGGATACATAGATAGATAGATAGATAGATAGATAGATAGATAGATAGATAGATAGATAGATGGGATGCGCACACGCTCACACACACACACACACACACACACACACATATGCACGCACGTGCATGACATGTACAGATGGGGGGCGATTCCAATGTTTTCAGAGGAAGGTGCTCGCTGGTAATAATAAATGTGCTGGTAAATAAGGCTGGAAATAGCTGAATATTAAATCATTAAAACTCTTCAAATAAATAAAAAGCAATTCCATTTCTCTCTCTCTCTCTTTCTCACCATATACCAGCACATCTGAACTGACTGCAACATACAAAAGAAGAAGAAACACGGAAAGAAGACATCCCTGCTGGACAGGATCTGAGATGAGAATAAATTCATCGAATGGCTGCCAACAGCATTTCATTGAGAAGAGATTCCACATTTTATGCTGTACAGTTACTTAGTTAGAAAGATAGATAAAGAGAGGCCTGTGAACTGGGGTGGGCTGTGGCTTCTCAGGTCACCTCAGGTCAGGGAGGGGCTGAGGAGTGTCCCATTGGCCTTGACAATAGGCAGGAGTCAGAGGTTAATGTCAGGGCAGGGCCTGAGAGTTCCTCAAAGGGAATGAATGGAGACCCTTGCTTACCTAAGAAATGCCTGACCTTGGAAAAGGACTTGTGGAAAGCGGGCCCTTGAAACTGTGGTTTCACGTCTTACTAGAAAGCTCCCTCTTGGAAGGGAAAGTCATCGTGATATCTGACTCTTTTCCCAAGGATACCCTACCTACCCTTCTGATCATTCTTACTGAATTAAGTCTTCCACTGCAAATAAATAAATAAATAAATAATAAATGAAGTGGGTGAGTGAGTGAGTGAGTGAGTAAGTAAGTAAGTAAGTAAGTAAACAAGCAAATACGTGGATGGACAAATAAATACAAAGTTTGCTGTTGTTGACTGACTTTTGATTTCATAATGAATCTCTCTCTCTCTCTCTCACACACACACACACACACACACACACACTAAATATACAATAAAAGGAAGCATAACACCTTTACTCAGGGGGCAGAGTGAACTCTGAAAGTTTTCCAGGCGGGGGGTGGGGGGGGAGAGACAGAATATAAGAACAAAATGAGAAACAAGGAAAAATAGTGTTGGCTGGCTGGCCGGCTTTCAGTTCCCTGACAGAAATGAGCACATTGTGGAGGAAACACAAAGTTGTTACACTATGTGGGTGTGATGAGGAGAGATTGTGAGTGAGTGTCCTGTCAGAACAAAGTTAGTCCCATAGTTGATGAAATTCATTATCCCAAAACTTCAGCAGAATATATCCCAAGTTTGCAAATGTGTGATCAGCTTGTGACAGGTTGGGCTGGAGATGCTGAGAACTGGGGAGCCCTCAATGCAAGAGCAGACACTCATTCCCATGAAGAGGGAGAGAGGGAGGGAGGGAGGGAGGGAGGGATCATTCATTCCTATACTCAAGTTTAAAGAAAGATGAGTAGCTATCTATGGAGAGACCACTCACAGATATGAAAAATCATTTCCTAAAAATCAAATTTCTCAGTCAGTATGCAACTGCTATGGTGCTTCTCCTAGATAGAGCAAAACACACAAACAAACTGATGCCTTGATCTAGAGCCACAGTGCACATGCTGTGGAAAAGGGGACATGGCCAACTTGAATCACAATATTCATCAGAGCATGAAAAGAGCGTAAAAAGGACACAGAGGAGAGATAATTGTGGTCCTTCCTTCCTCCCTCCCTCCCTCCCTCCCTCCCTCCCTCCCTCCCTCCCTCCTTCCCTCAGGAAGTGACTGACAGATGAGACTTTGTCCAAGCAGGTTCTGTCTGAAATACCAGACTTGAGTTTCCCCCTCTGTGGGTATTAGCTAATCAGTCCTCCCTTCTTTCTGTAGGAAGGTGGTGCATGTCTCTCAGAACTTACCTGGTTTCCTCTGCACCAGGTGAACCAGGGAAAAGCTTTCTAAGCCTTATTCAGACCCATAGAGGCTGCGCTGTGTGTGACTTCAGAGACCTCAGGGAGTATAGGGGTGGGTGGGTGCTTGATGCTTCAGACTCATGTCATTGAAGGACATAACATAGTCTGGATTCACAGAGATTCACAACACAGAGCCATTGTCACTTACTAACAGCTCAGGACACCCAGAGCTAACAAGAAATTGCAGTCTCAGCCGGGCTTTAATCACAGCACACACACAGATCTCTGTGAATTCAAAGATGGCCTGATTTACAGAGTGAGTTTTAGGACAGCCCAAGATACAAAAAGAAACCCTTTCTTGAAAAACAAAGCAAAACAGCAAAAGAAAGAAAGACAAGGAAAAAGAAAAAAATGGCAGTCTCTTTCCACTCTCTCCTCCATTGGCTCTTAAAGAGCTCTCAAGCTGAACTGGAGACCATGGTGTCACTCAAAACTGGGAAGCCAGAAATCTTAGGGGGGTCACAGGAGTCGGACTGACTGCAGCACTTGATGCCTCAACCCTGCTAATGGCTGTGATATAAGGCATGGTAAAATACGGGCTTTGGCAGAGCACTACTCCCCTTTCTCTATTATTATTGCTACACAACGAAAAGGACCGGGGGGGGGTGATGATGTGCAGTCAGTGCTGGTATTGAAATCTCACTGACTCCTTCCGCACTCCTTGTCAATTCCCGACTTTGTCAAATCAACTATCGTGAATCTTTGATGTGGGTTGGCCCTTTAGGAACTCAGAGAAACAAGACAGACAGACCTGTTTCATCCCAGAAACCTCCCAGTTCCTGAGCCCTAGCCCTGGAAGTCTCAAAGCCATCACATCCAGAAATCTCTCTAGTCCCTGCTAGTGGTGAACTCACTTCGTCTTCCCCAGGACCACTAATTATTTCTCCATGTTTTCCTGTGAGATCTGAGGCCAGCTTTCTTCTTCCTCCCTCTGGCCTCTCCACGAACGATCTCCATTCTCTAGACAACATGTCTAGAACCGAGTCTTATAGGCACCGAGAGAGTGTGTCTTGAGGGCAGTTGGCGTTTCTAGGACACGAGTGACATCACAAAATTCCGAGAGCTCTCTGGGATACCGTGGAATTTCCAGAGAAGGGACTGCTGATGTCGTGAGGCACGGCCTTTACCTCCTTGCTGATATTTCTCCCCGAACTGACCGACCGACCGACCGACCGACCAACCGGAACCTGAGGTTTCCTTTCCAGGAGTCTCTCCTGCGACACAGAGGGAGCCATTCAGGATTTCCTCCTTCCAAAACCAGAAATTTCTCTCTGCTTCATTAATATCTTCTCACTACTTCCTGAACCCATGGGGAGTTAGTTAGTTGAACACTCACTTTTTTCATGAATGACCCTTCCTCCCTCTCCTGAACATCTCATATTACTGATTCATACTCAGTAAAACAGTAATATGAGAAATTAGGCCAGGAGGACATGGAAGATGAGGGTTGAGTCTTCTGACGTGAACAAGCACTTAGGGAAGGCTAAACTTAAGGGAATTTGACTCTGAGTGGCAAGACATGAATAGCTGCTGCCAAGGCACAGATACAGGCACCAACTGGGCCCTCGGCATCCTCCTGCATCATCAGAGCTGTGTGGGAAACTCAGCCCAAAGGAGGGGCCGTGTTCAAAGGGAGAGGGCATTTTCGAGGACAGCACTGTTTTCTTTTTCTTCTTTCTTTCTTTCTTTCTTTCTTTCTTTCTTTTTTTTCGAGACAGGGTTGTTCTGTAGTTTTTTTTTTTTTTTGGAGCCTGTCCTGGAACTAGCTCTTGTAGACCAGGCTGGTCTTGAACTCACATGCTTTCTTTTTTTTTCTATTGGATATTTTTGACTTCTTTATCAAAGATCAGGTGTTCGAAGATGTGTGGATCGATATCCGGGTCTTCTATTCGGTTCCATTGGTCCTCCTGTCTGTTCTTATGCCAGGACCAGGCTGTTTTCAGAACTGTAGCTTACAGAGTGTTCTTGCAGGTGGGGCACAGAAGAGGTTAATTACGGTACCTTAGTTCTTCTGCTTTTCTAGCAGACTGGAGCCCAGCTGACAGGAATCCAGTAGAGATGGTGTCAAGGTTCACACTGACACTAACAGCTGTAACTTGAGCAGGATTTGTGATCCACATGAAATTTGCAATGAATTGCAGCAAATCTGTGACACTCTAACTTGCTCAGGCTCAGTATCTGAACATACAGATGTTTGCAATGATCACTGGCTTCAGGATTTTTTTTTTGTTGTTGTTGTTGTTGTTTTGTTTTTCCACGAGACAGGGTTTCCCTGTAGCTGAAGTTTAACGGCCTGGTGTTTTTGTGACTTACTGCTTCAAAGAACTTCTCCATTTCTTTATCCCTAAGGGAAAAGAAATATAATCACTAAATACATTTAAGTGTCTTTCAACCATTTTAGATCCCTCTGTTGAGAGTTCTCTGTTTAGGTCTGTACTCCATTTTTTAAAATTGGATTATTTGTTCTTTGGATGACCAATTTCTCGACTTCTTTGTGTATTTTGGAGATTAGTGAAGATCTTTTCCCATTCTGTAAGGCCGTCGTTTTGTCTTGTTGGCCATGTTCTTTGCTTTACAGAAGCTTTTCAGTTTCAGGAGGTCTCACTTATTAATTGTTTCTCTCAGTGTCTGTTTTTTTTCTTTTTTTTTTCTTTTTTCTTTCTTTTTTTTTCTTTTTTTTCTTTTTTTCTTTTTTCTTTTTTTTCTTCTTCTTCTTTTCTTTTTTTTCTTTTTTTCTCTCTTTAGTTTTTTTCTTTGTTCTTTTTTTGTTTTGTTTTTCTTTTTTTTTTTCTTTTTTCTTTTTTTTCTTTTTCTCTCAGTGTCTGTGCTACTGGGGTTCTATTTAGCAAGCGTTCTCCTGTGCCAATGTGTTCAAGTGCATTTGATATTTTTATTTTTATATTCTTTTATTGTGGATGAAGTCAATTATTTGAACTCTCAAATATTTTTATTGTTATTATCTCTCTATTTGTTTGCTTATTTGTGGTTGTTCACCAACTTGACTATCTAGAGGAAGTAAAAGTCGTAACAAGGTTTCCGTAGGTGAACCTGCGGAAGGATCATTAACGTGAGAGAGCAGCGGCGGCGGCTCTGCCCGCCCGCTCGCCTGCCTCGCCCGAGTTCTCGCTGGGAGGCGCGCTCCCCGGTTCGCACGTGTGTTGTGCGCACGGAAGTGTGCGTGCGCACGGGCGCGCGTGGCGGTCGTGAGAGAGAGGTCGAGAGAGGGGGAAGGGGGACGGGCGCCGGCTCGCCCGCCCTCCTCGCCCCGTCCGAGGACCCGTGTCTGGCTCTGCCGCTGGCGGCTCACGGCGGACGGCGGCTCTCTTCCCGCTCTCGCTCTCCTCCGTCCACTCCCGCTGCTTGCCTCACCGCACCGCAGCGGCCCGCGGGTGTGTCCCCTCTTTCCCGGGCGCGCGCCTTTCCCTCTCCATCCCTCTTCCCGGGGGAGGATGGGCGAGGGTCTGGCGGCGCCCCGGGCCCCCTCTCGCCGCCGACCTCCGCTCGCGCGCCGTGGCGCCGCGGCGCGCCTGTCGGGGAGGCGGCGGAGGTTGGGCGCACTTTTTTTCCCCCCCTCTCCACCTCCCTCTCCAAAGGACCGGGGTAGACCAGTAGTCCCTCCCACCGGGCGGGAGGCCATTTTTTTCCCCCGGGGATGCGGCGGGTCGACCAGATGTCCCGCTGGACTCTTTTTTTTTTTTTTTTTTTAATGTATAATATATATTATATCTTCCTAGACCTGACGGGTCGACCAGTTGTCTCTGTGCACTTCCTTTTTTTTTGACGGACTGGAAGCGGGTCGACCAGTTGTCCGATTAAATATTTGGCCTTAAAATACTAAGTACCGGGGTCTACCAGTTGGCCTTGTGAACTTGGGTCGACCAGTTGTCTTTTTCCATGTCTTGATTGAATGATGTCATTCTTCAATGTGTTGGTGGTTAGTTTATCTCTTTTGTTCTCTATGCCAACACGCCCCACTCACCAAACACTTTTTTTTTAATTTATTTATTTACTTATTTTTATTTTACTTTTTTATTATTTATTTATTTATTTATACATACATACATACATCCTGTCTATCTGTCCAGATGGGGCAGGGGTAGAAGGGGCTAGCTATGAGAGGAAGGTGCTCGGTGGGCATCCAGTTGTAAATAAGGCTGGGAATAAATAGCTGAATATTAATTCATTTGAGTAATATTAAAACTGTTCAAGTAGAAAACAATTGCTTTCTTTTTCTGTTTGCCCAGAGATCTGACTGACTGCAACTTGGAAAGAAGACGGCCCTGCTGGACAGAGACCTCCCTCCTGCTTTGGGTGGGTCGACCAGTTTACATGTTTATTTCCACATTTTGTCTTTTATGGATTGAATGGATGTGTCTCTCTCTTTTTTTTTTTTTTTTTTTGGTTTTTCGAGACAGGGTTTCTCTGTGGCTTTGGAGCCTGTCCTGGAACTAGCACTGTAGACCAGGCTGGTCTCGAACTCACAGAGATCCGCCTACCTCTGCCTCCCGAGTACTGGGATTAAAGGCGTGCGCCACCATCGCCCGGCTCTCATTTTTTTTTTCACGATTGCTTGCTTGCTTGCTTGCTTACTTACTTACTTACTTACTATCTGTTCAGCCCATCTCATTTACTTACTTCTTTAAAAAAAAATGACCCACCTAGTTATTTACTTACTTACTTACTTACTTACTTACTTGTTCATTCATTCCTTCACTTCCTTATCTTCTTTCATATATCTGTTTATATATCTGCTGATTTAGCGTGACTCATTTACTTATTGAATGTTTCAATTATTATTTAGTTTTATTCATTTATTCATTCTTTATGTCTATTTTTATGTATGTATTTACTTACTTTCTTAATTTTTTTTTTACTTTTTAAAATTTACTTAATTTTTTTCTTTCTTTGGGAATGTAGATTCTTTCTTCCTTTCTTCCTTTCTTTCCTTCTTTCTGTCTCCTGACTGTCACTGGCTAAGAAAATGGTGGCCTCCATGTCACTGGTCAGCATAGCAGCTCCTAAAATGGAATTTGATGAAGGGATACATAGATAGATAGATAGATAGATAGATAGATAGATAGATAGATAGATAGATAGATAGATAGATAGATGGGATGCGCACACGCTCACACACACACACACACACACACACACACATATGCACGCACGTGCATGACATGTACAGATGGGGGGCGATTCCAATGTTTTCAGAGGAAGGTGCTCGCTGGTAATAATAAATGTGCTGGTAAATAAGGCTGGAAATAGCTGAATATTAAATCATTAAAACTCTTCAAATAAATAAAAAGCAATTCCATTTCTCTCTCTCTCTCTTTCTCACCATATACCAGCACATCTGAACTGACTGCAACATACAAAAGAAGAAGAAACACGGAAAGAAGACATCCCTGCTGGACAGGATCTGAGATGAGAATAAATTCATCGAATGGCTGCCAACAGCATTTCATTGAGAAGAGATTCCACATTTTATGCTGTACAGTTACTTAGTTAGATAGATAGATAAAGAGAGGTCTGTGAACTGGGGTGGGCTGTGGCTTCTCAGGTCACCTCAGGTCAGGGAGGGGCTGAGGAGTGTCCCATTGGCCTTGACAATAGGCAGGAGTCAGAGGTTAATGTCAGGGCAGGGCCTGAGAGTTCCTCAAAGGGAATGAATGGAGACCCTTGCTTACCTAAGAAATGCCTGACCTTGGAAAAGGACTTGTGGAAAGCGGGCCCTTGAAACTGTGGTTTCACGTCTTACTAGAAAGCTCCCTCTTGGAAGGGAAAGTCATCGTGATATCTTACTCTTTTCCCAAGGATACCCTACCTACCCTTCTGATCATTCTTACTGAATTAAGTCTTCCACTGCAAATAAATAAATAAATAAATAATAAATGAAGTGGGTGAGTGAGTGAGTGAGTGAGTAAGTAAGTAAGTAAGTAAGTAAACAAGCAAATACGTGGATGGACAAATAAATACAAAGTTTGCTGTTGTTGACTGACTTTTGATTTCATAATGAATCTCTCTCTCTCTCTCTCTCTCTCTCTCACACACACACACACACACTAAATATACAATAAAAGGAAGCATAACACCTTTACTCAGGGGGCAGAGTGAACTCTGAAAGTTTTCCAGGCGGGGGTTGGGGGGGAGAGACAGAATATAAGAACAAAATGAGAAACAAGGAAAAATAGTGTTGGCTGGCTGGCCGGCTTTCAGTTCCCTGACAGAAATGAGCACATTGTGGAGGAAACACAAAGTTGTTACACTATGTGGGTGTGATGAGGAGAGATTGTGAGTGAGTGTCCTGTCAGAACAAAGTTAGTCCCATAGTTGATGAAATTCATTATCCCAAAACTTCAGCAGAATATATCCCAAGTTTGCAAATGTGTGATCAGCTTGTGACAGGTTGGGCTGGAGATGCTGAGAACTGGGGAGCCCTCAATGCAAGAGCAGACACTCATTCCCATGAAGAGGGAGAGAGGGAGGGAGGGAGGGAGGGAGGGATCATTCATTCCTATACTCAAGTTTAAAGAAAGATGAGTGGCTATCTATGGAGAGACCACTCACAGATATGAAAAATCATTTCCTAAAAATCAAATTTCTCAGTCAGTATGCAACTGCTATGGTGCTTCTCCTAGATAGAGCAAAACACACAAACAAACTGATTCCTTGATCTAGAGCCACAGTGCACATGCTGTGGAAAAGGGGACATGGCCAACTTGAATCACAATATTCATCAGAGCATGAAAAGAGCGTAAAAAGGACACAGAGGAGAGATAATTGTGGTCCTTCCTTCCTCCCTCCCTCCCTCCCTCCCTCCCTCCCTCCCTCCCTCCCTCCTTCCCTCAGGAAGTGACTGACAGATGAGACTTTGTCCAAGCAGGTTCTGTCTGAAATACCAGACTTGAGTTTCCCCCTCTGTGGGTATTAGCTAATCAGTCCTCCCTTCTTTCTGTAGGAAGGTGGTGCATGTCTCTCAGAACTTACCTGGTTTCCTCTGCACCAGGTGAACCAGGGAAAAGCTTTCTAAGCCTTATTCAGACCCATAGAGGCTGCGCTGTGTGTGACTTCAGAGACCTCAGGGAGTATAGGGGTGGGTGGGTGCTTGATGCTTCAGACTCATGTCATTGAAGGACATAACATAGTCTGGATTCACAGAGATTCACAACACAGAGCCATTGTCACTTACTAACAGCTCAGGACACCCAGAGCTAACAAGAAATTGCAGTCTCAGCCGGGCTTTAATCACAGCACACACACAGATCTCTGTGAATTCAAAGATGGCCTGATTTACAGAGTGAGTTTTAGGACAGCCCAAGATACAAAAAGAAACCCTTTCTTGAAAAACAAAGCAAAACAGCAAAAGAAAGAAAGACAAGGAAAAAGAAAAAAATGGCAGTCTCTTTCCACTCTCTCCTCCATTGGCTCTTAAAGAGCTCTCAAGCTGAACTGGAGACCATGGTGTCACTCAAAACTGGGAAGCCAGAAACCTTAGGGGGGTCACAGGAGTCGGACTGACTGCAGCACTTGATGCCTCAACCCTGCTAATGGCTGTGATATAAGGCATGGTAAAATACGGGCTTTGGCAGAGCACTACTCCCCTTTCTCTATTATTATTGCTACACAACGAAAAGGACCGGGGGGGGGTGATGATGTGCAGTCAGTGCTGGTATTGAAATCTCACTGACTCCTTCCGCACTCCTTGTCAATTCCCGACTTTGTCAAATCAACTATCGTGAATCTTTGATGTGGGTTGGCCCTTTAGGAACTCAGAGAAACAAGACAGACAGACCTGTTTCATCCCAGAAACCTCCCAGTTCCTGAGCCCTAGCCCTGGAAGTCTCAAAGCCATCACATCCAGAAATCTCTCTAGTCCCTGCTAGTGGTGAACTCACTTCGTCTTCCCCAGGACCACTAATTATTTCTCCATGTTTTCCTGTGAGATCTGAGGCCAGCTTTCTTCTTCCTCCCTCTGGCCTCTCCACGAACGATCTCCATTCTCTAGACAACATGTCTAGAACCGAGTCTTATAGGCACCGAGAGAGTGTGTCTTGAGGGCAGTTGGCGTTTCTAGGACACGAGTGACATCACAAAATTCCGAGAGCTCTCTGGGATACCGTGGAATTTCCAGAGAAGGGACTGCTGATGTCGTGAGGCACGGCCTTTACCTCCTTGCTGATATTTCTCCCCGAACTGACCGACCTACCGACCGACCGACCAACCGGAACCTGAGGTTTCCTTTCCAGGAGTCTCTCCTGCGACACAGAGGGAGCCATTCAGGATTTCCTCCTTCCAAAACCAGAAATTTCTCTCTGCTTCATTAATATCTTCTCACTACTTCCTGAACCCATGGGGAGTTAGTTAGTTGAACACTCACTTTTTTCATGAATGACCCTTCCTCCCTCTCCTGAACATCTCATATTACTGATTCATACTCAGTAAAACAGTAATATGAGAAATTAGGCCAGGAGGACATGGAAGATGAGGGTTGAGTCTTCTGAAGTGAACAAGCACTTAGGGAAGGCTAAACTTAAGGGAATTTGACTCTGAGTGGCAAGACATGAATAGCTGCTGCCAAGGCACAGATACAGGCACCAACTGGGCCCTCGGCATCCTCCTGCATCATCAGAGCTGTGTGGGAAACTCAGCCCAAAGGAGGGGCCGTGTTCAAAGGGAGAGGGCATTTTCGAGGACAGCACTGTTTTCTTTTTCTTCTTTCTTTCTTTCTTTCTTTCTTTCTTTTTTTTTCGAGACAGGGTTGTTCTGTAGTTTTTTTTTTTTTTGGAGCCTGTCCTGGAACTAGCTCTTGTAGACCAGGCTGGTCTTGAACTCACATGCTTTCTTTTTTTTTCTATTGGATATTTTTGACTTCTTTATCAAAGATCAGGTGTTCGAAGATGTGTGGATCGATATCCGGGTCTTCTATTCGGTTCCATTGGTCCTCCTGTCTGTTCTTATGCCAGGACCAGGCTGTTTTCAGAACTGTAGCTTACAGAGTGTTCTTGCAGGTGGGGCACAGAAGAGGTTAATTACGGTACCTTAGTTCTTCTGCTTTTCTAGCAGAACGGAGCCCAGCTGACAGGAATCCAGTAGAGATGGTGTCAAGGTTCACACTGACACTAACAGCTGTAACTTGAGCAGGATTTGTGATCCACATGAAATTTGCAATGAATTGCAGCAAATCTGTGACACTCTAACTTGCTCAGGCTCAGTATCTGAACATACAGATGTTTGCAATGATCACTGGCTTCAGGATTTTTTTTTTGTTGTTGTTGTTGTTGTTTTGTTTTGCCACGAGACAGGGTTTCCCTGTAGCTGAAGTTTAACGGCCTGGTGTTTTTGTGACTTACTGCTTCAAAGAACTTCTCCATTTCTTTATCCCTAAGGGAAAAGAAATATAATCACTAAATACATTTAAGTGTCTTTCAACCATTTTAGATCCCTCTGTTGAGAGTTCTCTGTTTAGGTCTGTACTCCATTTTTTAAAATTGGATTATTTGTTCTTTGGATGACCAATTTCTCGACTTCTTTGTGTATTTTGGAGATTAGTGAAGATCTTTTCCCATTCTGTAAGGCCGTCGTTTTGTCTTGTTGGCCATGTTCTTTGCTTTACAGAAGCTTTTCAGTTTCAGGAGGTCTCACTTATTAATTGTTTCTCTCAGTGTCTGTTTTTTTTTTCTTTTTTTTTTCTTTTTTCTTTCTTTTTTTTTCTTTTTTTTCTTTTTTTCTTTTTTTTCTTCGTCTTCTTTTCTTTTTTTTCTTTTTTTTCTCTCTTTAGTTTTTTTCTTTGTTCTTTTTTTTTGTTTTGTTTTTCTTTTTTTTTTCTTTTTTCTTTTTTTTCTTTTTCTCTCAGTGTCTGTGCTACTGGGGTTCTATTTAGCAAGCGTTCTCCTGTGCCAATGTGTTCAAGTGCATTTGATATTTTTATTTTTATATTCTTTTATTGTGGATGAAGTCAATTATTTGAACTCTCAAATATTTTTATTGTTATTATCTCTCTATTTGTTTGCTTATTTGTGGTTGTTCACCAACTTGACTATCTAGAGGAAGTAAAAGTCGTAACAAGGTTTCCGTAGGTGAACCTGCGGAAGGATCATTAACGTGAGAGAGCAGCGGCGGCGGCTCTGCCCGCCCGCTCGCCTGCCTCGCCCGAGTTCTCGCCGGGAGGCGCGCTCCCCGGGTCGCACGTGTGTTGTGCGCACGGAAGTGTGCGTGCGCACGGGCGCGCGTGGCGGTCGTGAGAGAGAGGTCGAGAGAGGGGGAAGGGGGACGGGCGCCGGCTCGCCCGCCCTCCTCGCCCCGTCCGAGGACCCGTGTCTGGCTCTGCCGCTGGCGGCTCACGGCGGACGGCGGCTCTCTTCCCGCTCTCGCTCTCCTCCGTCCACTCCCGCTGCTTGCCTCACCGCACCGCAGCGGCCCGCGGGTGTGTCCCCTCTTTCCCGGGCGCGCGCCTTTCCCTCTCCATCCCTCTTCCCGGGGGAGGATGGGCGAGGGTCTGGCGGCGCCCCGGGCCCCCTCTTGCCGCCGACCTCCGCTCGCGCGCCGTGGCGCCGCGGCGCGCCTGTCGGGGAGGCGGCGGAGGTTGGGCGCACTTTTTTTCCCCCCTCTCCACCTCCTTCTCCAAAGGACCGGGGTAGACCAGTAGTCCCTCCCACCGGGCGGGAGGACATTTTTTTCCCCCGGGGATGCGGCGGGTCGACCAGATGTCCCGCTGGACTCTTTTTTTTTTTTTTTAATGTATAATATATATTATATCTTCCTAGACCTGACGGGTCGACCAGTTGTCTCTGTGCACTTCCTTTTTTTTTGACGGACTGGAAGCGGGTCGACCAGTTGTCCGATTAAATATTTGGCCTTAAAATGCTAAGTACAGGGGTCGACCAGTTGGCCTTTTGAACTTGGGTCGACCAGTTGTCTTTTTCCATGTCTTGATTGACTGATGTCATTCTTCAATGTGTTGGTGGTTAGTTTATCTCTTTTGTTCTCTATGCCAACACGCCCCACTCACCAAACACTTTTTTTTTAATTTATTTATTTACTTATTTTTATTTTACTTTTTTATTATTTATTTATTTATACATACATACATACATCCTGTCTATCTGTCCAGATGGGGCAGGGGTAGAAGGGGCTAGCTATGAGAGGAAGGTGCTCGGTGGGCATCCAGTTGTAAATAAGGCTGGGAATAAATAGCTGAATATTAATTCATTTGAGTAATATTAAAACTGTTCAAGTATAAAACAATTGCTTTCTTTTTCTGTTTGCCCAGAGATCTGACTGACTGCAACTTGGAAAGAAGACGGCCCTGCTGGACAGAGACCTCCCTCCTGCTTTGGGTGGGTCGACCAGTTTACATGTTTATTTCCACGTTTTGTCTTTTATGGATTGAATGGATGTGTCTCTCTCTCTCTCTTTTTTTTTTTTTTTTTTGGTTTTTCGAGACAGGGTTTCTCTGTGGCTTTGGAGCCTGTCCTGGAACTAGCACTGTAGACCAGGCTGGTCTCGAACTCACAGAGATCCGCCTACCTCTGCCTCCCGAGTACTGGGATTAAAGGCGTGCGCCACCATCGCCCGGCTCTCATTTTTTTTTTCACGATTGCTTGCTTGCTTGCTTGCTTACTTACTTACTTACTTACTATCTGTTCAGCCCATCTCATTTACTTACTTCTTTAAAAAAAATGACCCACCTAGTTATTTACTTACTTACTTACTTACTTACTTGTTCATTCATTCCTTCACTTCCTTATCTTCTTTCATATATCTGTTTATTTATCTGCTGATTTAGCGTGACTCATTTACTTATTGAATGTTTCAATTATTATTTAGTTTTATTCATTTATTCATTCTTTATGTCTATTTTTATGTATGTATTTACTTACTTTCTTAATTTTTTTTTTACTTTTTAAAATTTACTTAATTTTTTTCTTTCTTTGGGAATGTAGATTCTTCCTTCCTTTCTTCCTTTCTTTCCTTCTTTCTGTCTCCTGACTGTCACTGGCTAAGAAAATGGTGGCCTCCATGTCACTGGTCAGCATAGCAGCTCCTAAAATGGAATTTGATGAAGGGATACATAGATAGATAGATAGATAGATAGATAGATAGATAGATAGATAGATAGATAGATAGATAGATAGATAGATGGGATGCGCACACGCTCACACACACACACACACACACACACATATGCACGCACGTGCATGACATGTACAGATGGGGGGCGATTCCAATGTTTTCAGAGGAAGGTGCTCGCTGGTAATAATAAATGTGCTGGTAAATAAGGCTGGAAATAGCTGAATATTAAATCATTAAAACTCTTCAAATAAATAAAAAGCAATTCCATTTCTCTCTCTCTCTCTTTCTCACCATATACCAGCACATCTGAACTGACTGCAACATACAAAAGAAGAAGAAACACGGAAAGAAGACATCCCTGCTGGACAGGATCTGAGATGAGAATAAATTCATCGAATGGCTGCCAACAGCATTTCATTGAGAAGAGATTCCACATTTTATGCTGTACAGTTACTTAGTTAGATAGATAGATAAAGAGAGGCCTGTGAACTGGGGTGGGCTGTGGCTTCTCAGGTCACCTCAGGTCAGGGAGGGGCTGAGGAGTGTCCCATTGGCCTTGACAATAGGCAGGAGTCAGAGGTTAATGTCAGGGCAGGGCCTGAGAGTTCCTCAAAGGGAATGAATGGAGACCCTTGCTTACCTAAGAAATGCCTGACCTTGGAAAAGGACTTGTGGAAAGCGGGCCCTTGAAACTGTGGTTTCACGTCTTACTAGAAAGCTCCCTCTTGGAAGGGAAAGTCATCGTGATATCTTACTCTTTTCCCAAGGATACCCTACCTACCCTTCTGATCATTCTTACTGAATTAAGTCTTCCACTGCAAATAAATAAATAAATAAATAATAAATGAAGTGGGTGAGTGAGTGAGTGAGTGAGTAAGTAAGTAAGTAAGTAAGTAAACAAGCAAATACGTGGATGGACAAATAAATACAAAGTTTGCTGTTGTTGACTGACTTTTGATTTCATAATGAATCTCTCTCTCTCTCTCTCTCACACACACACACACACACACACACACGCACACTAAATATACAATAAAAGGAAGCATAACACCTTTACTCAGGGGGCAGAGTGAACTCTGAAAGTTTTCCAGGCGGGGGGGGGGGAGAGACAGAATATAAGAACAAAATGAGAAACAAGGAAAAATAGTGTTGGCTGGCTGGCCGGCTTTCAGTTCCCTGACAGAAATGAGCACATTGTGGAGGAAACACAAAGTTGTTACACTATGTGGGTGTGATGAGGAGAGATTGTGAGTGAGTGTCCTGTCAGAACAAAGTTAGTCCCATAGTTGATGAAATTCATTATCCCAAAACTTCAGCAGAATATATCCCAAGTTTGCAAATGTGTGATCAGCTTGTGACAGGTTGGGCTGGAGATGCTGAGAACTGGCGAGCCCTCAATGCAAGAGCAGACACTCATTCCCATGAAGAGGGAGAGAGGGAGGGAGGGAGGGAGGGAGGGAGGGAGGGAGGGATCATTCATTCCTATACTCAAGTTTAAAGAAAGATGAGTGGCTATCTATGGAGAGACCACTCACAGATATGAAAAATCATTTCCTAAAAATCAAATTTCTCAGTCAGTATGCAACTGCTATGGTGCTTCTCCTAGATAGAGCAAAACACACAAACAAACTGATTCCTTGATCTAGAGCCACAGTGCACATGCTGTGGAAAAGGGGACATGGCCAACTTGAATCACAATATTCATCAGAGCATGAAAAGAGCGTAAAAAGGACACAGAGGAGAGATAATTGTGGTCCTTCCTTCCTCCCTCCCTCCCTCCCTCCCTCCCTCCCTCCCTCCTTCCCTCAGGAAGTGACTGACAGATGAGACTTTGTCCAAGCAGGTTCTGTCTGAAATACCAGACTTGAGTTTCCCCCTCTGTGGGTATTAGCTAATCAGTCCTCCCTTCTTTCTGTAGGAAGGTGGTGCATGTCTCTCAGAACTTACCTGGTTTCCTCTGCACCAGGTGAACCAGGGAAAAGCTTTCTAAGCCTTATTCAGACCCATAGAGGCTGCGCTGTGTGTGACTTCAGAGACCTCAGGGAGTATAGGGGTGGGTGGGTGCTTGATGCTTCAGACTCATGTCATTGAAGGACATAACATAGTCTGGATTCACAGAGATTCACAACACAGAGCCATTGTCACTTACTAACAGCTCAGGACACCCAGAGCTAACAAGAAATTGCAGTCTCAGCCGGGCTTTAATCACAGCACACACACAGATCTCTGTGAATTCAAAGATGGCCTGATTTACAGAGTGAGTTTTAGGACAGCCCAAGATACAAAAAGAAACCCTTTCTTGAAAAACAAAGCAAAACAGCAAAAGAAAGAAAGACAAGGAAAAAGAAAAAAATGGCAGTCTCTTTCCACTCTCTCCTCCATTGGCTCTTAAAGAGCTCTCAAGCTGAACTGGAGACCATGGTGTCACTCAAAACTGGGAAGCCAGAAATCTTAGGGGGGTCACAGGAGTCGGACTGACTGCAGCACTTGATGCCTCAACCCTGCTAATGGCTGTGATATAAGGCATGGTAAAATACGGGCTTTGGCAGAGCACTACTCCCCTTTCTCTATTATTATTGCTACACAACGAAAAGGACCGGGGGGGGGTGATGATGTGCAGTCAGTGCTGGTATTGAAATCTCACTGACTCCTTCCGCACTCCTTGTCAATTCCCGACTTTGTCAAATCAACTATCGTGAATCTTTGATGTGGGTTGGCCCTTTAGGAACTCAGAGAAACAAGACAGACAGACCTGTTTCATCCCAGAAACCTCCCAGTTCCTGAGCCCTAGCCCTGGAAGTCTCAAAGCCATCACATCCAGAAATCTCTCTAGTCCCTGCTAGTGGTGAACTCACTTCGTCTTCCCCAGGACCACTAATTATTTCTCCATGTTTTCCTGTGAGATCTGAGGCCAGCTTTCTTCTTCCTCCCTCTGGCCTCTCCACGAACGATCTCCATTCTCTAGACAACATGTCTAGAACCGAGTCTTATAGGCACCGAGAGAGTGTGTCTTGAGGGCAGTTGGCGTTTCTAGGACACGAGTGACATCACAAAATTCCGAGAGCTCTCTGGGATACCGTGGAATTTCCAGAGAAGGGACTGCTGATGTCGTGAGGCACGGCCTTTACCTCCTTGCTGATATTTCTCCCCGAACTGACCGACCGACCGACCGACCGACCAACCGGAACCTGAGGTTTCCTTTCCAGGAGTCTCTCCTCCGACACAGAGGGAGCCATTCAGGATTTCCTCCTTCCAAAACCAGAAATTTCTCTCTGCTTCATTAATATCTTCTCACTACTTCCTGAACCCATGGGGAGTTAGTTAGTTGAACACTCACTTTTTTCATGAATGACCCTTCCTCCCTCTCCTGAACATCTCATATTACTGATTCATACTCAGTAAAACAGTAATATGAGAAATTAGGCCAGGAGGACATGGAAGATGAGGGTTGAGTCTTCTGACGTGAACAAGCACTTAGGGAAGGCTAAACTTAAGGGAATTTGACTCTGAGTGGCAAGACATGAATAGCTGCTGCCAAGGCACAGATACAGGCACCAACTGGGCCCTCGGCATCCTCCTGCATCATCAGAGCTGTGTGGGAAACTCAGCCCAAAGGAGGGGCCGTGTTCAAAGGGAGAGGGCATTTTCGAGGACAGCACTGTTTTCTTTTTCTTCTTTCTTTCTTTCTTTCTTTCTTTCTTTCTTTTTTTTCGAGACAGGGTTGTTCTGTAGTTTTTTTTTTTTTTGGAGCCTGTCCTGGAACTAGCTCTTGTAGACCAGGCTGGTCTTGAACTCACATGCTTTCTTTTTTTTTCTATTGGATATTTTTGACTTCTTTATCAAAGATCAGGTGTTCGAAGATGTGTGGATCGATATCCGGGTCTTCTATTCGGTTCCATTGGTCCTCCTGTCTGTTCTTATGCCAGGACCAGGCTGTTTTCAGAACTGTAGCTTACAGAGTGTTCTTGCAGGTGGGGCACAGAAGAGGTTAATTACGGTACCTTAGTTCTTCTGCTTTTCTAGCAGACTGGAGCCCAGCTGACAGGAATCCAGTAGAGATGGTGTCAAGGTTCACACTGACACTAACAGCTGTAACTTGAGCAGGATTTGTGATCCACATGAAATTTGCAATGAATTGCAGCAAATCTGTGACACTCTAACTTGCTCAGGCTCAGTATCTGAACATACAGATGTTTGCAATGATCACTGGCTTCAGGATTTTTTTTTTGTTGTTGTTGTTGTTGTTTTGTTTTTCCACGAGACAGGGTTTCCCTGTAGCTGAAGTTTAACGGCCTGGTGTTTTTGTGACTTACTGCTTCAAAGAACTTCTCCATTTCTTTATCCCTAAGGGAAAAGAAATATAATCACTAAATACATTTAAGTGTCTTTCAACCATTTTAGATCCCTCTGTTGAGAGTTCTCTGTTTAGGTCTGTACTCCATTTTTTAAAATTGGATTATTTGTTCTTTGGATGACCAATTTCTCGACTTCTTTGTGTATTTTGGAGATTAGTGAAGATCTTTTCCCATTCTGTAAGGCCGTCGTTTTGTCTTGTTGGCCATGTTCTTTGCTTTACAGAAGCTTTTCAGTTTCAGGAGGTCTCACTTATTAATTGTTTCTCTCAGTGTCTGTTTTTTTTTTCTTTTTTTTTTCTTTTTTCTTTCTTTTTTTTTCTTTTTTTTCTTTTTTTCTTTTTTTTCTTCGTCTTCTTTTCTTTTTTTTCTTTTTTTTCTCTCTTTAGTTTTTTTCTTTGTTCTTTTTTTTTGTTTTGTTTTTCTTTTTTTTTTCTTTTTTCTTTTTTTTCTTTTTCTCTCAGTGTCTGTGCTACTGGGGTTCTATTTAGCAAGCGTTCTCCTGTGCCAATGTGTTCAAGTGCATTTGATATTTTTATTTTTATATTCTTTTATTGTGGATGAAGTCAATTATTTGAACTCTCAAATATTTTTATTGTTATTATCTCTCTATTTGTTTGCTTATTTGTGGTTGTTCACCAACTTGACTATCTAGAGGAAGTAAAAGTCGTAACAAGGTTTCCGTAGGTGAACCTGCGGAAGGATCATTAACGTGAGAGAGCAGCGGCGGCGGCTCTGCCCGCCCGCTCGCCTGCCTCGCCCGAGTTCTCGCCGGGAGGCACGCTCCCCGGGTCGCACGTGTGTTGTGCGCACGGAAGTGTGCGTGCGCACGGGCGCGCGTGGCGGTCGTGAGAGAGAGGTCGAGAGAGGGGGAAGGGGGACGGGCGCCGGCTCGCCCGCCCTCCTCGCCCCGTCCGAGGACCCGTGTCTGGCTCTGCCGCTGGCGGCTCACGGCGGACGGCGGCTCTCTTCCCGCTCTCGCTCTCCTCCGTCCACTCCCGCTGCTTGCCTCACCGCACCGCAGCGGCCCGCGGGTGTGTCCCCTCTTTCCCGGGCGCGCGCCTTTCCCTCTCCATCCCTCTTCCCGGGGGAGGATGGGCGAGGGTCTGGCGGCGCCCCGGGCCCCCTCTTGCCGCCGACCTCCGCTCGCGCGCCGTGGCGCCGCGGCGCGCCTGTCGGGGAGGCGGCGGAGGTTGGGCGCACTTTTTTTCCCCCCTCTCCACCTCCTTCTCCAAAGGACCGGGGTAGACCAGTAGTCCCTCCCACCGGGTGGGAGGCCATTTTTTTCCCCCGGGGATGCGGCGGGTCGACCAGATGTCCCGCTGGACTCTTTTTTTTTTTTTTTTTAATGTATAATATATATTATATCTTCCTAGACCTGACGGGTCGACCAGTTGTCTCTGTGCACTTCCTTTTTTTTTGACGGACTGGAAGCGGGTCGACCAGTTGTCCGATTAAATATTTGGCTTTAAAATGCTAAGTACAGGGGTCGACCAGTTGGCCTTTTGAACTTGGGTCGACCAGTTGTCTTTTTCCATGTCTTGATTGACTGATGTCATTCTTCAATGTGTTGGTGGTTAGTTTATCTCTTTTGTTCTCTATGCCAACACGCCCCACTCACCAAACACTTTTTTTTAATTTATTTATTTACTTATTTTTATTTTACTTTTTTATTATTTATTTATTTATACATACATACATACATCCTGTCTATCTGTCCAGATGGGGCAGGGGTAGAAGGGGCTAGCTATGAGAGGAAGGTGCTCGGTGGGCATCCAGTTGTAAATAAGGCTGGGAATAAATAGCTGAATATTAATTCATTTGAGTAATATTAAAACTGTTCAAGTAGAAAACAATTGCTTTCTTTTTCTGTTTGCCCAGAGATCTGACTGACTGCAACTTGGAAAGAAGACGGCCCTGCTGGACAGAGACCTCCCTCCTGCTTTGGGTGGGTCGACCAGTTTACATGTTTATTTCCACGTTTTGTCTTTTATGGATTGAATGGATGTGTCTCTCTCTCTCTCTTTTTTTTTTTTTTTGGTTTTTCGAGACAGGGTTTCTCTGTGGCTTTGGAGCCTGTCCTGGAACTAGCACTGTAGACCAGGCTGGTCTCGAACTCACAGAGATCCGCCTACCTCTGCCTCCCGAGTACTGGGATTAAAGGCGTGCGCCACCATCGCCCGGCTCTCATTTTTTTTTTCACGATTGCTTGCTTGCTTGCTTGCTTACTTACTTACTTACTTACTATCTGTTCAGCCCATCTCATTTACTTACTTCTTTAAAAAAAATGACCCACCTAGTTATTTACTTACTTACTTACTTACTTACTTGTTCATTCATTCCTTCACTTCCTTATCTTCTTTCATATATCTGTTTATTTATCTGCTGATTTAGCGTGACTCATTTACTTATTGAATGTTTCAATTATTATTTAGTTTTATTCATTTATTCATTCTTTATGTCTATTTTTATGTATGTATTTACTTACTTTCTTAATTTTTTTTTTACTTTTTAAAATTTACTTAATTTTTTTCTTTCTTTGGGAATGTAGATTCTTCCTTCCTTTCTTCCTTTCTTTCCTTCTTTCTGTCTCCTGACTGTCACTGGCTAAGAAAATGGTGGCCTCCATGTCACTGGTCAGCATAGCAGCTCCTAAAATGGAATTTGATGAAGGGATACATAGATAGATAGATAGATAGATAGATAGATAGATAGATAGATAGATAGATAGATGGGATGCGCACACGCTCACACACACACACACACACACACACACATATGCACGCACGTGCATGACATGTACAGATGGGGGGCGATTCCAATGTTTTCAGAGGAAGGTGCTCGCTGGTAATAATAAATGTGCTGGTAAATAAGGCTGGAAATAGCTGAATATTAAATCATTAAAACTCTTCAAATAAATAAAAAGCAATTCCATTTCTCTCTCTCTCTCTTTCTCACCATATACCAGCACATCTGAACTGACTGCAACATACAAAAGAAGAAGAAACACGGAAAGAAGACATCCCTGCTGGACAGGATCTGAGATGAGAATAAATTCATCGAATGGCTGCCAACAGCATTTCATTGAGAAGAGATTCCACATTTTATGCTGTACAGTTACTTAGTTAGATAGATAGATAAAGAGAGGCCTGTGAACTGGGGTGGGCTGTGGCTTCTCAGGTCACCTCAGGTCAGGGAGGGGCTGAGGAGTGTCCCATTGGCCTTGACAATAGGCAGGAGTCAGAGGTTAATGTCAGGGCAGGGCCTGAGAGTTCCTCAAAGGGAATGAATGGAGACCCTTGCTTATCTAAGAAATGCCTGACCTTGGAAAAGGACTTGTGGAAAGCGGGCCCTTGAAACTGTGGTTTCACGTCTTACTAGAAAGCTCCCTCTTGGAAGGGAAAGTCATCGTGATATCTTACTCTTTTCCCAAGGATACCCTACCTACCCTTCTGATCATTCTTACTGAATTAAGTCTTCCACTGCAAATAAATAAATAAATAAATAATAAATGAAGTGGGTGAGTGAGTGAGTGAGTGAGTAAGTAAGTAAGTAAGTAAGTAAACAAGCAAATACGTGGATGGACAAATAAATACAAAGTTTGCTGTTGTTGACTGACTTTTGATTTCATAATGAATCTCTCTCTCTCTCTCTCTCTCACACACACACACACACACACACGCACACTAAATATACAATAAAAGGAAGCATAACACCTTTACTCAGGGGGCAGAGTGAACTCTGAAAGTTTTCCAGGCGGGGGGGGGGGGGGAGAGACAGAATATAAGAACAAAATGAGAAACAAGGAAAAATAGTGTTGGCTGGCTGGCCGGCTTTCAGTTCCCTGACAGAAATGAGCACATTGTGGAGGAAACACAAAGTTGTTACACTATGTGGGTGTGATGAGGAGAGATTGTGAGTGAGTGTCCTGTCAGAACAAAGTTAGTCCCATAGTTGATGAAATTCATTATCCCAAAACTTCAGCAGAATATATCCCAAGTTTGCAAATGTGTGATCAGCTTGTGACAGGTTGGGCTGGAGATGCTGAGAACTGGCGAGCCCTCAATGCAAGAGCAGACACTCATTCCCATGAAGAGGGAGAGAGGGAGGGAGGGAGGGAGGGAGGGAGGGAGGGAGGGAGGGATCATTCATTCCTATACTCAAGTTTAAAGAAAGATGAGTGGCTATCTATGGAGAGACCACTCACAGATATGAAAAATCATTTCCTAAAAATCAAATTTCTCAGTCAGTATGCAACTGCTATGGTGCTTCTCCTAGATAGAGCAAAACACACAAACAAACTGATTCCTTGATCTAGAGCCACAGTGCACATGCTGTGGAAAAGGGGACATGGCCAACTTGAATCACAATATTCATCAGAGCATGAAAAGAGCGTAAAAAGGACACAGAGGAGAGATAATTGTGGTCCTTCCTTCCTCCCTCCCTCCCTCCCTCCCTCCCTCCCTCCCTCCCTCCTTCCCTCAGGAAGTGACTGACAGATGAGACTTTGTCCAAGCAGGTTCTGTCTGAAATACCAGACTTGAGTTTCCCCCTCTGTGGGTATTAGCTAATCAGTCCTCCCTTCTTTCTGTAGGAAGGTGGTGCATGTCTCTCAGAACTTACCTGGTTTCCTCTGCACCAGGTGAACCAGGGAAAAGCTTTCTAAGCCTTATTCAGACCCATAGAGGCTGCGCTGTGTGTGACTTCAGAGACCTCAGGGAGTATAGGGGTGGGTGGGTGCTTGATGCTTCAGACTCATGTCATTGAAGGACATAACATAGTCTGGATTCACAGAGATTCACAACACAGAGCCATTGTCACTTACTAACAGCTCAGGACACCCAGAGCTAACAAGAAATTGCAGTCTCAGCCGGGCTTTAATCACAGCACACACACAGATCTCTGTGAATTCAAAGATGGCCTGATTTACAGAGTGAGTTTTAGGACAGCCCAAGATACAAAAAGAAACCCTTTCTTGAAAAACAAAGCAAAACAGCAAAAGAAAGAAAGACAAGGAAAAAGAAAAAAATGGCAGTCTCTTTCCACTCTCTCCTCCATTGGCTCTTAAAGAGCTCTCAAGCTGAACTGGAGACCATGGTGTCACTCAAAACTGGGAAGCCAGAAATCTTAGGGGGGTCACAGGAGTCGGACTGACTGCAGCACTTGATGCCTCAACCCTGCTAATGGCTGTGATATAAGGCATGGTAAAATACGGGCTTTGGCAGAGCACTACTCCCCTTTCTCTATTATTATTGCTACACAACGAAAAGGACCGGGGGGGGGTGATGATGTGCAGTCAGTGCTGGTATTGAAATCTCACTGACTCCTTCCGCACTCCTTGTCAATTCCCGACTTTGTCAAATCAACTATCGTGAATCTTTGATGTGGGTTGGCCCTTTAGGAACTCAGAGAAACAAGACAGACAGACCTGTTTCATCCCAGAAACCTCCCAGTTCCTGAGCCCTAGCCCTGGAAGTCTCAAAGCCATCACATCCAGAAATCTCTCTAGTCCCTGCTAGTGGTGAACTCACTTCGTCTTCCCCAGGACCACTAATTATTTCTCCATGTTTTCCTGTGAGATCTGAGGCCAGCTTTCTTCTTCCTCCCTCTGGCCTCTCCACGAACGATCTCCATTCTCTAGACAACATGTCTAGAACCGAGTCTTATAGGCACCGAGAGAGTGTGTCTTGAGGGCAGTTGGCGTTTCTAGGACACGAGTGACATCACAAAATTCCGAGAGCTCTCTGGGATACCGTGGAATTTCCAGAGAAGGGACTGCTGATGTCGTGAGGCACGGCCTTTACCTCCTTGCTGATATTTCTCCCCGAACTGACCGACCGACCGACCGACCGACCAACCGGAACCTGAGGTTTCCTTTCCAGGAGTCTCTCCTCCGACACAGAGGGAGCCATTCAGGATTTCCTCCTTCCAAAACCAGAAATTTCTCTCTGCTTCATTAATATCTTCTCACTACTTCCTGAACCCATGGGGAGTTAGTTAGTTGAACACTCACTTTTTTCATGAATGACCCTTCCTCCCTCTCCTGAACATCTCATATTACTGATTCATACTCAGTAAAACAGTAATATGAGAAATTAGGCCAGGAGGACATGGAAGATGAGGGTTGAGTCTTCTGACGTGAACAAGCACTTAGGGAAGGCTAAACTTAAGGGAATTTGACTCTGAGTGGCAAGACATGAATAGCTGCTGCCAAGGCACAGATACAGGCACCAACTGGGCCCTCGGCATCCTCCTGCATCATCAGAGCTGTGTGGGAAACTCAGCCCAAAGGAGGGGCCGTGTTCAAAGGGAGAGGGCATTTTCGAGGACAGCACTGTTTTCTTTTTCTTCTTTCTTTCTTTCTTTCTTTCTTTCTTTTTTTTCGAGACAGGGTTGTTCTGTAGTTTTTTTTTTTTTGGAGCCTGTCCTGGAACTAGCTCTTGTAGACCAGGCTGGTCTTGAACTCACATGCTTTCTTTTTTTTTCTATTGGATATTTTTGACTTCTTTATCAAAGATCAGGTGTTCGAAGATGTGTGGATCGATATCCGGGTCTTCTATTCGGTTCCATTGGTCCTCCTGTCTGTTCTTATGCCAGGACCAGGCTGTTTTCAGAACTGTAGCTTACAGAGTGTTCTTGCAGGTGGGGCACAGAAGAGGTTAATTACGGTACCTTAGTTCTTCTGCTTTTCTAGCAGACTGGAGCCCAGCTGACAGGAATCCAGTAGAGATGGTGTCAAGGTTCACACTGACACTAACAGCTGTAACTTGAGCAGGATTTGTGATCCACATGAAATTTGCAATGAATTGCAGCAAATCTGTGACACTCTAACTTGCTCAGGCTCAGTATCTGAACATACAGATGTTTGCAATGATCACTGGCTTCAGGATTTTTTTTTTGTTGTTGTTGTTGTTGTTTTGTTTTTCCACGAGACAGGGTTTCCCTGTAGCTGAAGTTTAACGGCCTGGTGTTTTTGTGACTTACTGCTTCAAAGAACTTCTCCATTTCTTTATCCCTAAGGGAAAAGAAATATAATCACTAAATACATTTAAGTGTCTTTCAACCATTTTAGATCCCTCTGTTGAGAGTTCTCTGTTTAGGTCTGTACTCCATTTTTTAAAATTGGATTATTTGTTCTTTGGATGACCAATTTCTCGACTTCTTTGTGTATTTTGGAGATTAGTGAAGATCTTTTCCCATTCTGTAAGGCCGTCGTTTTGTCTTGTTGGCCATGTTCTTTGCTTTACAGAAGCTTTTCAGTTTCAGGAGGTCTCACTTATTAATTGTTTCTCTCAGTGTCTGTTTTTTTTTCTTTTTTTTTTCTTTTTTCTTTCTTTTTTTTTCTTTTTTTTCTTTTTTTCTTTTTTCTTTTTTTTCTTCTTCTTCTTTTCTTTTTTTTCTTTTTTTCTCTCTTTAGTTTTTTCTTTGTTCTTTTTTTGTTTTGTTTTTCTTTTTTTTTTCTTTTTTCTTTTTTTTCTTTTTCTCTCAGTGTCTGTGCTACTGGGGTTCTATTTAGCAAGCGTTCTCCTGTGCCAATGTGTTCAAGTGCATTTGATATTTTTATTTTTATATTCTTTTATTGTGGATGAAGTCAATTATTTGAACTCTCAAATATTTTTATTGTTATTATCTCTCTATTTGTTTGCTTATTTGTGGTTGTTCACCAACTTGACTATCTAGAGGAAGTAAAAGTCGTAACAAGGTTTCCGTAGGTGAACCTGCGGAAGGATCATTAACGTGAGAGAGCAGCGGCGGCGGCTCTGCCCGCCCGCTCGCCTGCCTCGCCCGAGTTCTCGCCGGGAGGCGCGCTCCCCGGGTCGCACGTGTGTTGTGCGCACGGAAGTGTGCGTGCGCACGGGCGCGCGTGGCGGTCATGAGAGAGAGGTCGAGAGAGGGGGAAGGGGGACGGGCGCCGGCTCGCCCGCCCTCCTCGCCCCGTCCGAGGACCCGTGTCTGGCTCTGCCGCTGGCGGCTCACGGCGGACGGCGGCTCTCTTCCCGCTCTCGCTCTCCTCCGTCCACTCCCGCTGCTTGCCTCACCGCACCGCAGCGGCCCGCGGGTGTGTCCCCTCTTTCCCGGGCGCGCGCCTTTCCCTCTCCATCCCTCTTCCCGGGGGAGGATGGGCGAGGGTATGGCGGCGCCCCTGGCCCCCTCTCGCCGCCGACATCCGCTCGCGCGCCGTGGCGCCGCGGCGCGCCTGTCGGGGAGGCGGCGGAGGTTGGGCGCACTTTTTTTCCCCCCCTCTCCACCTCCCTCTCCAAAGGACCGGGGTAGACCAGTAGTCCCTCCCACCGGGCGGGAGGCCATTTTTTTCCCCCGGGGATGCGGCGGGTCGACCAGATGTCCCGCTGGACTCTTTTTTTTTTTTTTTTTTTTAATGTATAATATATATTATATCTTCCTAGACCTGACGGGTCGACCAGTTGTCTCTGTGCACTTCCTTTTTTTTTGACGGACTGGAAGCGGGTCGACCAGTTGTCCGATTAAATATTTGGCCTTAAAATGCTAAGTACCGGGGTCGACCAGTTGGCCTTGTGAACTTGGGTCGACCAGTTGTCTTTTTCCATGTCTTGATTGAATGATGTCATTCTTCAATGTGTTGGTGGTTAGTTTATCTCTTTTGTTCTCTATGCCAACACGCCCCACTCACCAAACACTTTTTTTTTAATTTATTTATTTACTTATTTTTATTTTACTTTTTTATTATTTATTTATTTATTTATACATACATACATACATCCTGTCTATCTGTCCAGATGGGGCAGGGGTAGAAGGGGCTAGCTATGAGAGGAAGGTGCTCGGTGGGCATCCAGTTGTAAATAAGGCTGGGAATAAATAGCTGAATATTAATTCATTTGAGTAATATTAAAACTGTTCAAGTAGAAAACAATTGCTTTCTTTTTCTGTTTGCCCAGAGATCTGACTGACTGCAACTTGGAAAGAAGACGGCCCTGCTGGACAGAGACCTCCCTCCTGCTTTGGGTGGGTCGACCAGTTTACATGTTTATTTCCACATTTTGTCTTTTATGGATTGAATGGATGTGTCTCTCTCTTTTTTTTTTTTTTTTTTTTTTGGTTTTTCGAGACAGGGTTTCTCTGTGGCTTTGGAGCCTGTCCTGGAACTAGCACTGTAGACCAGGCTGGTCTCGAACTCACAGAGATCCGCCTACCTCTGCCTCCCGAGTACTGGGATTAAAGGCGTGCGCCACCATCGCCCGGCTCTCATTTTTTTTTTCACGATTGCTTGCTTGCTTGCTTGCTTACTTACTTACTTACTTACTATCTGTTCAGCCCATCTCATTTACTTACTTCTTTAAAAAAAAATGACCCACCTAGTTATTTACTTACTTACTTACTTACTTACTTGTTCATTCATTCCTTCACTTCCTTATCTTCTTTCATATATCTGTTTATATATCTGCTGATTTAGCGTGACTCATTTACTTATTGAATGTTTCAATTATTATTTAGTTTTATTCATTTATTCATTCTTTATGTCTATTTTTATGTATGTATTTACTTACTTTCTTAATTTTTTTTTTACTTTTTAAAATTTACTTAATTTTTTTCTTTCTTTGGGAATGTAGATTCTTTCTTCCTTTCTTCCTTTCTTTCCTTCTTTCTGTCTCCTGACTGTCACTGGCTAAGAAAATGGTGGCCTCCATGTCACTGGTCAGCATAGCAGCTCCTAAAATGGAATTTGATGAAGGGATACATAGATAGATAGATAGATAGATAGATAGATAGATAGATAGATAGATAGATAGATGGGATGCGCACACGCTCACACACACACACACACACACACACACACACATATGCACGCACGTGCATGACATGTACAGATGGGGGGCGATTCCAATGTTTTCAGAGGAAGGTGCTCGCTGGTAATAATAAATGTGCTGGTAAATAAGGCTGGAAATAGCTGAATATTAAATCATTAAAACTCTTCAAATAAATAAAAAGCAATTCCATTTCTCTCTCTCTCTCTTTCTCACCATATACCAGCACATCTGAACTGACTGCAACATACAAAAGAAGAAGAAACACGGAAAGAAGACATCCCTGCTGGACAGGATCTGAGATGAGAATAAATTCATCGAATGGCTGCCAACAGCATTTCATTGAGAAGAGATTCCACATTTTATGCTGTACAGTTACTTAGTTAGATAGATAGATAAAGAGAGGTCTGTGAACTGGGGTGGGCTGTGGCTTCTCAGGTCACCTCAGGTCAGGGAGGGGCTGAGGAGTGTCCCATTGGCCTTGACAATAGGCAGGAGTCAGAGGTTAATGTCAGGGCAGGGCCTGAGAGTTCCTCAAAGGGAATGAATGGAGACCCTTGCTTACCTAAGAAATGCCTGACCTTGGAAAAGGACTTGTGGAAAGCGGGCCCTTGAAACTGTGGTTTCACGTCTTACTAGAAAGCTCCCTCTTGGAAGGGAAAGTCATCGTGATATCTTACTCTTTTCCCAAGGATACCCTACCTACCCTTCTGATCATTCTTACTGAATTAAGTCTTCCACTGCAAATAAATAAATAAATAAATAATAAATGAAGTGGGTGAGTGAGTGAGTGAGTGAGTAAGTAAGTAAGTAAGTAAGTAAACAAGCAAATACGTGGATGGACAAATAAATACAAAGTTTGCTGTTGTTGACTGACTTTTGATTTCATAATGAATCTCTCTCTCTCTCTCTCTCTCACACACACACACACACACACACTAAATATACAATAAAAGGAAGCATAACACCTTTACTCAGGGGGCAGAGTGAACTCTGAAAGTTTTCCAGGCGGGGGTTGGGGGGGAGAGACAGAATATAAGAACAAAATGAGAAACAAGGAAAAATAGTGTTGGCTGGCTGGCCGGCTTTCAGTTCCCTGACAGAAATGAGCACATTGTGGAGGAAACACAAAGTTGTTACACTATGTGGGTGTGATGAGGAGAGATTGTGAGTGAGTGTCCTGTCAGAACAAAGTTAGTCCCATAGTTGATGAAATTCATTATCCCAAAACTTCAGCAGAATATATCCCAAGTTTGCAAATGTGTGATCAGCTTGTGACAGGTTGGGCTGGAGATGCTGAGAACTGGGGAGCCCTCAATGCAAGAGCAGACACTCATTCCCATGAAGAGGGAGAGAGGGAGGGAGGGAGGGAGGGAGGGAGGGAGGGATCATTCATTCCTATACTCAAGTTTAAAGAAAGATGAGTGGCTATCTATGGAGAGACCACTCACAGATATGAAAAATCATTTCCTAAAAATCAAATTTCTCAGTCAGTATGCAACTGCTATGGTGCTTCTCCTAGATAGAGCAAAACACACAAACAAACTGATTCCTTGATCTAGAGCCACAGTGCACATGCTGTGGAAAAGGGGACATGGCCAACTTGAATCACAATATTCATCAGAGCATGAAAAGAGCGTAAAAAGGACACAGAGGAGAGATAATTGTGGTCCTTCCTTCCTCCCTCCCTCCCTCCCTCCCTCCCTCCCTCCCTCCCTCCCTCCTTCCCTCAGGAAGTGACTGACAGATGAGACTTTGTCCAAGCAGGTTCTGTCTGAAATACCAGACTTGAGTTTCCCCCTCTGTGGGTATTAGCTAATCAGTCCTCCCTTCTTTCTGTAGGAAGGTGGTGCATGTCTCTCAGAACTTACCTGGTTTCCTCTGCACCAGGTGAACCAGGGAAAAGCTTTCTAAGCCTTATTCAGACCCATAGAGGCTGCGCTGTGTGTGACTTCAGAGACCTCAGGGAGTATAGGGGTGGGTGGGTGCTTGATGCTTCAGACTCATGTCATTGAAGGACATAACATAGTCTGGATTCACAGAGATTCACAACACAGAGCCATTGTCACTTACTAACAGCTCAGGACACCCAGAGCTAACAAGAAATTGCAGTCTCAGCCGGGCTTTAATCACAGCACACACACAGATCTCTGTGAATTCAAAGATGGCCTGATTTACAGAGTGAGTTTTAGGACAGCCCAAGATACAAAAAGAAACCCTTTCTTGAAAAACAAAGCAAAACAGCAAAAGAAAGAAAGACAAGGAAAAAGAAAAAAATGGCAGTCTCTTTCCACTCTCTCCTCCATTGGCTCTTAAAGAGCTCTCAAGCTGAACTGGAGACCATGGTGTCACTCAAAACTGGGAAGCCAGAAACCTTAGGGGGGTCACAGGAGTCGGACTGACTGCAGCACTTGATGCCTCAACCCTGCTAATGGCTGTGATATAAGGCATGGTAAAATACGGGCTTTGGCAGAGCACTACTCCCCTTTCTCTATTATTATTGCTACACAACGAAAAGGACCGGGGGGGGGGGGTGATGATGTGCAGTCAGTGCTGGTATTGAAATCTCACTGACTCCTTCCGCACTCCTTGTCAATTCCCGACTTTGTCAAATCAACTATCGTGAATCTTTGATGTGGGTTGGCCCTTTAGGAACTCAGAGAAACAAGACAGACAGACCTGTTTCATCCCAGAAACCTCCCAGTTCCTGAGCCCTAGCCCTGGAAGTCTCAAAGCCATCACATCCAGAAATCTCTCTAGTCCCTGCTAGTGGTGAACTCACTTCGTCTTCCCCAGGACCACTAATTATTTCTCCATGTTTTCCTGTGAGATCTGAGGCCAGCTTTCTTCTTCCTCCCTCTGGCCTCTCCACGAACGATCTCCATTCTCTAGACAACATGTCTAGAACCGAGTCTTATAGGCACCGAGAGAGTGTGTCTTGAGGGCAGTTGGCGTTTCTAGGACACGAGTGACATCACAAAATTCCGAGAGCTCTCTGGGATACCGTGGAATTTCCAGAGAAGGGACTGCTGATGTCGTGAGGCACGGCCTTTACCTCCTTGCTGATATTTCTCCCCGAACCGACCGACCGACCGACCGACCGACCAACCGGAACCTGAGGTTTCCTTTCCAGGAGTCTCTCCTGCGACACAGAGGGAGCCATTCAGGATTTCCTCCTTCCAAAACCAGAAATTTCTCTCTGCTTCATTAATATCTTCTCACTACTTCCTGAACCCATGGGGAGTTAGTTAGTTGAACACTCACTTTTTTCATGAATGACCCTTCCTCCCTCTCCTGAACATCTCATATTACTGATTCATACTCAGTAAAACAGTAATATGAGAAATTAGGCCAGGAGGACATGGAAGATGAGGGTTGAGTCTTCTGAAGTGAACAAGCACTTAGGGAAGGCTAAACTTAAGGGAATTTGACTCTGAGTGGCAAGACATGAATAGCTGCTGCCAAGGCACAGATACAGGCACCAACTGGGCCCTCGGCATCCTCCTGCATCATCAGAGCTGTGTGGGAAACTCAGCCCAAAGGAGGGGCCGTGTTCAAAGGGAGAGGGCATTTTCGAGGACAGCACTGTTTTCTTTTTCTTCTTTCTTTCTTTCTTTCTTTCTTTCTTTCTTTTTTTTTCGAGACAGGGTTGTTCTGTAGTTTTTTTTTTTTTGGAGCCTGTCCTGGAACTAGCTCTTGTAGACCAGACTGGTCTTGAACTCACATGCTTTCTTTTTTTTTCTATTGGATATTTTTGACTTCTTTATCAAAGATCAGGTGTTCGAAGATGTGTGGATCGATATCCGGGTCTTCTATTCGGTTCCATTGGTCCTCCTGTCTGTTCTTATGCCAGGACCAGGCTGTTTTCAGAACTGTAGCTTACAGAGTGTTCTTGCAGGTGGGGCACAGAAGAGGTTAATTACGGTACCTTAGTTCTTCTGCTTTTCTAGCAGACCGGAGCCCAGCTGACAGGAATCCAGTAGAGATGGTGTCAAGGTTCACACTGACACTAACAGCTGTAACTTGAGCAGGATTTGTGATCCACATGAAATTTGCAATGAATTGCAGCAAATCTGTGACACTCTAACTTGCTCAGGCTCAGTATCTGAACATACAGATGTTTGCAATGATCACTGGCTTCAGGATTTTTTTTTTGTTGTTGTTGTTGTTGTTTTGTTTTGCCACGAGACAGGGTTTCCCTGTAGCTGAAGTTTAACGGCCTGGTGTTTTTGTGACTTACTGCTTCAAAGAACTTCTCCATTTCTTTATCCCTAAGGGAAAAGAAATATAATCACTAAATACATTTAAGTGTCTTTCAACCATTTTAGATCCCTCTGTTGAGAGTTCTCTGTTTAGGTCTGTACTCCATTTTTTAAAATTGGATTATTTGTTCTTTGGATGACCAATTTCTCGACTTCTTTGTGTATTTTGGAGATTAGTGAAGATCTTTTCCCATTCTGTAAGGCCGTCGTTTTGTCTTGTTGGCCATGTTCTTTGCTTTACAGAAGCTTTTCAGTTTCAGGAGGTCTCACTTATTAATTGTTTCTCTCAGTGTCTGTTTTTTTTTTTCTTTTTTTTTTCTTTTTTCTTTCTTTTTTTTTCTTTTTTTTCTTTTTTTCTTTTTTTTCTTCTTCTTCTTTTCTTTTTTTTCTTTTTTTTCTCTCTTTAGTTTTTTTCTTTGTTCTTTTTTTTTGTTTTGTTTTTCTTTTTTTTTTCTTTTTTCTTTTTTTTCTTTTTCTCTCAGTGTCTGTGCTACTGGGGTTCTATTTAGCAAGCGTTCTCCTGTGCCAATGTGTTCAAGTGCATTTGATATTTTTATTTTTATATTCTTTTATTGTGGATGAAGTCAATTATTTGAACTCTCAAATATTTTTATTGTTATTATCTCTCTATTTGTTTGCTTATTTGTGGTTGTTCACCAACTTGACTATCTAGAGGAAGTAAAAGTCGTAACAAGGTTTCCGTAGGTGAACCTGCGGAAGGATCATTAACGTGAGAGAGCAGCGGCGGCGGCTCTGCCCGCCCGCTCGCCTGCCTCGCCCGAGTTCTCGCCGGGAGGCACGCTCCCCGGGTCGCACGTGTTTTGTGCGCACGGAAGTGTGCGTGCGCACGGGCGCGCGTGGCGGTCGTGAGAGAGAGGTCGAGAGAGGGGGAAGGGGGACGGGCGCCGGCTCGCCCGCCCTCCTCGCCCCGTCCGAGGACCCGTGTCTGGCTCTGCCGCTGGCGGCTCTCTTCCTGCTCTCGCTCTCCTCCGTCCACTCCCGCTGCTTGCCTCACCGCACCGCAGCGGCCCGCGGGTGTGTCCCCTCTTTCCCGGGCGCGCGCCTTTCCCTCTCCATCCCTCTTCCCGGGGGAGGATGGGCGAGGGTCTGGCGGTGCCCCGGGCCCCCTCTTGCCGCCGACCTCCGCTCGCGCGCCGTGGCGCCGCGGTGCGCCTGTCGGGGAGGCGGCGGAGGTTGGGCGCACTTTTTTTCCCCCCTCTCCACCTCCTTCTCCAAAGGACCGGGGTAGACCAGTAGTCCCTCCCACCGGGCGGGAGGCCATTTTTTTCCCCCGGGGATGCGGCAGGTCGACCAGATGTCCCGCTGGACTCTTTTTTTTTTTTTTTTTTTTTTAATGTATAATATATATTATATCTTCCTAGACCTGACGGGTCGACCAGTTGTCTCTGTGCACTTCCTTTTTTTTTGACGGACTGGAAGCGGGTCGACCAGTTGTCCGATTAAATATTTGGCCTTAAAATGCTAAGTACAGGGGTCGACCAGTTGGCCTTTTGAACTTGGGTCGACCAGTTGTCTTTTTCCATGTCTTGATTGACTGATGTCATTCTTCAATGTGTTGGTGGTTAGTTTATCTCTTTTGTTCTCTATGCCAACACGCCCCACTCACCAAACACTTTTTTTTTAATTTATTTATTTACTTATTTTTATTTTACTTTTTTATTATTTATTTATTTATACATACATACATACATCCTGTCTATCTGTCCAGATGGGGCAGGGGTAGAAGGGGCTAGCTATGAGAGGAAGGTGCTCGGTGGGCATCCAGTTGTAAATAAGGCTGGGAATAAATAGCTGAATATTAATTCATTTGAGTAATATTAAAACTGTTCAAGTAGAAAACAATTGCTTTCTTTTTCTGTTTGCCCAGAGATCTGACTGACTGCAACTTGGAAAGAAGACGGCCCTGCTGGACAGAGACCTCCCTCCTGCTTTGGGTGGGTCAACCAGTTTACATGTTTATTTCCACGTTTTGTCTTTTATGGATTGAATGGATGTGTCTCTCTCTCTTTTTTTTTTTTTTTTGGTTTTTCGAGACAGGGTTTCTCTGTGGCTTTGGAGCCTGTCCTGGAACTAGCACTGTAGACCAGGCTGGTCTCGAACTCACAGAGATCCGCCTACCTCTGCCTCCCGAGTACTGGGATTAAAGGCGTGCGCCACCATCGCCCGGCTCTCATTTTTTTTTTCACGATTGCTTGCTTGCTTGCTTGCTTACTTACTTACTTACTTACTATCTGTTCAGCCCATCTCATTTACTTACTTCTTTAAAAAAAATGACCCACCTAGTTATTTACTTACTTACTTACTTACTTACTTGTTCATTCATTCCTTCACTTCCTTATCTTCTTTCATATATCTGTTTATTTATCTGCTGATTTAGCGTGACTCATTTACTTATTGAATGTTTCAATTATTATTTAGTTTTATTCATTTATTCATTCTTTATGTCTATTTTTATGTATGTATTTACTTACTTTCTTAATTTTTTTTTTACTTTTTAAAATTTACTTAATTTTTTTCTTTCTTTGGGAATGTAGATTCTTCCTTCCTTTCTTCCTTTCTTTCCTTCTTTCTGTCTCCTGACTGTCACTGGCTAAGAAAATGGTGGCCTCCATGTCACTGGTCAGCATAGCAGCTCCTAAAATGGAATTTGATGAAGGGATACATAGATAGATAGATAGATAGATAGATAGATAGATAGATAGATAGATAGATAGATAGATGGGATGCGCACACGCTCACACACACACACACACACACACACACATATGCACGCACGTGCATGACATGTACAGATGGGGGGCGATTCCAATGTTTTCAGAGGAAGGTGCTCGCTGGTAATAATAAATGTGCTGGTAAATAAGGCTGGAAATAGCTGAATATTAAATCATTAAAACTCTTCAAATAAATAAAAAGCAATTCCATTTCTCTCTCTCTCTCTTTCTCACCATATACCAGCACATCTGAACTGACTGCAACATACAAAAGAAGAAGAAACACGGAAAGAAGACATCCCTGCTGGACAGGATCTGAGATGAGAATAAATTCATCGAATGGCTGCCAACAGCATTTCATTGAGAAGAGATTCCACATTTTATGCTGTACAGTTACTTAGTTAGATAGATAGATAAAGAGAGGCCTGTGAACTGGGGTGGGCTGTGGCTTCTCAGGTCACCTCAGGTCAGGGAGGGGCTGAGGAGTGTCCCATTGGCCTTGACAATAGGCAGGAGTCAGAGGTTAATGTCAGGGCAGGGCCTGAGAGTTCCTCAAAGGGAATGAATGGAGACCCTTGCTTACCTAAGAAATGCCTGACCTTGGAAAAGGACTTGTGGAAAGCGGGCCCTTGAAACTGTGGTTTCACGTCTTACTAGAAAGCTCCCTCTTGGAAGGGAAAGTCATC
This sequence comes from Microtus pennsylvanicus, assembly GCF_037038515.1. Classification (NCBI taxonomy): domain Eukaryota; kingdom Metazoa; phylum Chordata; class Mammalia; order Rodentia; family Cricetidae; genus Microtus; species Microtus pennsylvanicus. The sequence goes on from NC_134583.1 coordinate 2,470,848, forward strand.
GTGATATCTGACTCTTTTCCCAAGGATACCCTACCTACCCTTCTGATCATTCTTACTGAATTAAGTCTTCCACTGCAAATAAATAAATAAATAAATAATAAATGAAGTGGGTGAGTGAGTGAGTGAGTGAGTAAGTAAGTAAGTAAGTAAGTAAACAAGCAAATACGTGGATGGACAAATAAATACAAAGTTTGCTGTTGTTGACTGACTTTTGATTTCATAATGAATCTCTCTCTCTCTCTCTCTCTCACACACACACACACACACACACGCACACTAAATATACAATAAAAGGAAGCATAACACCTTTACTCAGGGGGCAGAGTGAACTCTGAAAGTTTTCCAGGCGGGGGGGGGGGAGAGACAGAATATAAGAACAAAATGAGAAACAAGGAAAAATAGTGTTGGCTGGCTGGCCGGCTTTCAGTTCCCTGACAGAAATGAGCACATTGTGGAGGAAACACAAAGTTGTTACACTATGTGGGTGTGATGAGGAGAGATTGTGAGTGAGTGTCCTGTCAGAACAAAGTTAGTCCCATAGTTGATGAAATTCATTATCCCAAAACTTCAGCAGAATATATCCCAAGTTTGCAAATGTGTGATCAGCTTGTGACAGGTTGGGCTGGAGATGCTGAGAACTGGCGAGCCCTCAATGCAAGAGCAGACACTCATTCCCATGAAGAGGGAGAGAGGGAGGGAGGGAGGGAGGGAGGGAGGGAGGGAGGGATCATTCATTCCTATACTCAAGTTTAAAGAAAGATGAGTGGCTATCTATGGAGAGACCACTCACAGATATGAAAAATCATTTCCTAAAAATCAAATTTCTCAGTCAGTATGCAACTGCTATGGTGCTTCTCCTAGATAGAGCAAAACACACAAACAAACTGATTCCTTGATCTAGAGCCACAGTGCACATGCTGTGGAAAAGGGGACATGGCCAACTTGAATCACAATATTCATCAGAGCATGAAAAGAGCGTAAAAAGGACACAGAGGAGAGATAATTGTGGTCCTTCCTTCCTCCCTCCCTCCCTCCCTCCCTCCCTCCCTCCCTCCCTCCTTCCCTCAGGAAGTGACTGACAGATGAGACTTTGTCCAAGCAGGTTCTGTCTGAAATACCAGACTTGAGTTTCCCCCTCTGTGGGTATTAGCTAATCAGTCCTCCCTTCTTTCTGTAGGAAGGTGGTGCATGTCTCTCAGAACTTACCTGGTTTCCTCTGCACCAGGTGAACCAGGGAAAAGCTTTCTAAGCCTTATTCAGACCCATAGAGGCTGCGCTGTGTGTGACTTCAGAGACCTCAGGGAGTATAGGGGTGGGTGGGTGCTTGATGCTTCAGACTCATGTCATTGAAGGACATAACATAGTCTGGATTCACAGAGATTCACAACACAGAGCCATTGTCACTTACTAACAGCTCAGGACACCCAGAGCTAACAAGAAATTGCAGTCTCAGCCGGGCTTTAATCACAGCACACACACAGATCTCTGTGAATTCAAAGATGGCCTGATTTACAGAGTGAGTTTTAGGACAGCCCAAGATACAAAAAGAAACCCTTTCTTGAAAAACAAAGCAAAACAGCAAAAGAAAGAAAGACAAGGAAAAAGAAAAAAATGGCAGTCTCTTTCCACTCTCTCCTCCATTGGCTCTTAAAGAGCTCTCAAGCTGAACTGGAGACCATGGTGTCACTCAAAACTGGGAAGCCAGAAACCTTAGGGGGGTCACAGGAGTCGGACTGACTGCAGCACTTGATGCCTCAACCCTGCTAATGGCTGTGATATAAGGCATGGTAAAATACGGGCTTTGGCAGAGCACTACTCCCCTTTCTCTATTATTATTGCTACACAACGAAAAGGACCGGGGGGGGGGGTGATGATGTGCAGTCAGTGCTGGTATTGAAATCTCACTGACTCCTTCCGCACTCCTTGTCAATTCCCGACTTTGTCAAATCAACTATCGTGAATCTTTGATGTGGGTTGGCCCTTTAGGAACTCAGAGAAACAAGACAGACAGACCTGTTTCATCCCAGAAACCTCCCAGTTCCTGAGCCCTAGCCCTGGAAGTCTCAAAGCCATCACATCCAGAAATCTCTCTAGTCCCTGCTAGTGGTGAACTCACTTCGTCTTCCCCAGGACCACTAATTATTTCTCCATGTTTTCCTGTGAGATCTGAGGCCAGCTTTCTTCTTCCTCCCTCTGGCCTCTCCACGAACGATCTCCATTCTCTAGACAACATGTCTAGAACCGAGTCTTATAGGCACCGAGAGAGTGTGTCTTGAGGGCAGTTGGCGTTTCTAGGACACGAGTGACATCACAAAATTCCGAGAGCTCTCTGGGATACCGTGGAATTTCCAGAGAAGGGACTGCTGATGTCGTGAGGCACGGCCTTTACCTCCTTGCTGATATTTCTCCCCGAACCGACCGACCGACCGACCGACCGACCAACCGGAACCTGAGGTTTCCTTTCCAGGAGTCTCTCCTCCGACACAGAGGGAGCCATTCAGGATTTCCTCCTTCCAAAACCAGAAATTTCTCTCTGCTTCATTAATATCTTCTCACTACTTCCTGAACCCATGGGGAGTTAGTTAGTTGAACACTCACTTTTTTCATGAATGACCCTTCCTCCCTCTCCTGAACATCTCATATTACTGATTCATACTCAGTAAAACAGTAATATGAGAAATTAGGCCAGGAGGACATGGAAGATGAGGGTTGAGTCTTCTGAAGTGAACAAGCACTTAGGGAAGGCTAAACTTAAGGGAATTTGACTCTGAGTGGCAAGACATGAATAGCTGCTGCCAAGGCACAGATACAGGCACCAACTGGGCCCTCGGCATCCTCCTGCATCATCAGAGCTGTGTGGGAAACTCAGCCCAAAGGAGGGGCCGTGTTCAAAGGGAGAGGGCATTTTCGAGGACAGCACTGTTTTCTTTTTCTTCTTTCTTTCTTTCTTTCTTTCTTTCTTTCTTTCTTTCTTTCTTTCTTTTTTTTCGAGACAGGGTTGTTCTGTAGTTTTTTTTTTTTTGGAGCCTGTCCTGGAACTAGCTCTTGTAGACCAGGCTGGTCTTGAACTCACATGCTTTCGTTTTTTTCTATTGGATATTTTTGACTTCTTTATCAAAGATCAGGTGTTCGAAGATGTGTGGATCGATATCCGGGTCTTCTATTCGGTTCCATTGGTCCTCCTGTCTGTTCTTATGCCAGGACCAGGCTGTTTTCAGAACTGTAGCTTACAGAGTGTTCTTGCAGGTGGGGCACAGAAGAGGTTAATTACGGTACCTTAGTTCTTCTGCTTTTCTAGCAGACCGGAGCCCAGCTGACAGGAATCCAGTAGAGATGGTGTCAAGGTTCACACTGACACTAACAGCTGTAACTTGAGCAGGATTTGTGATCCACATGAAATTTGCAATGAATTGCAGCAAATCTGTGACACTCTAACTTGCTCAGGCTCAGTATCTGAACATACAGATGTTTGCAATGATCACTGGCTTCAGGATTTTTTTTTTTTGTTGTTGTTGTTGTTTTGTTTTTCCACGAGACAGGGTTTCCCTGTAGCTGAAGTTTAACGGCCTGGTGTTTTTGTGACTTACTGCTTCAAAGAACTTCTCCATTTCTTTATCCCTAAGGGAAAAGAAATATAATCACTAAATACATTTAAGTGTCTTTCAACCATTTTAGATCCCTCTGTTGAGAGTTCTCTGTTTAGGTCTGTACTCCATTTTTTAAAATTGGATTATTTGTTCTTTGGATGACCAATTTCTCGACTTCTTTGTGTATTTTGGAGATTAGTGAAGATCTTTTCCCATTCTGTAAGGCCGTCGTTTTGTCTTGTTGGCCATGTTCTTTGCTTTACAGAAGCTTTTCAGTTTCAGGAGGTCTCACTTATTAATTGTTTCTCTCAGTGTCTGTTTTTTTTCTTTTTTTTTCTTTTTTCATTCTTTTTTTTTTCTTTTTTTTCTTTTTTTCTTTTTTTCTTTTTTTTCTTCTTCTTCTTTTCTTTTTTTTCTTTTTTTTCTCTCTTTAGTTTTTTTCTTTGTTCTTTTTTTTGTTTTGTTTTTCTTTTTTTTTTCTTTTTTCTTTTTTTTCTTTTTCTCTCAGTGTCTGTGCTACTGGGGTTCTATTTAGCAAGCGTTCTCCTGTGCCAATGTGTTCAAGTGCATTTGATATTTTTATTTTTATATTCTTTTATTGTGGATGAAGTCAATTATTTGAACTCTCAAATATTTTTATTGTTATTATCTCTCTATTTGTTTGCTTATTTGTGGTTGTTCACCAACTTGACTATCTAGAGGAAGTAAAAGTCGTAACAAGGTTTCCGTAGGTGAACCTGCGGAAGCATCATTAACGTGAGAGAGCAGCGGCAGCGGCTCTGCCCGCCCGCTCGCCTGCCTCGCCCGAGTTCTCGCCGGGAGGCACGCTCCCCGGGTCGCACGTGTGTTGTGCGCACGGAAGTGTGCGTGCGCACGGGCGCGCGTGGCGGTCGTGAGAGAGAGGTCGAGAGAGGGGGAAGGGGGACGGGCGCCGGCTCGCCCGCCCTCCTCGCCCCGTCCGAGGACCCGTGTCTGGCTCTGCCGCTGGCGGCTCACGGCGGACGGCGGCTCTCTTCCCGCTCTCGCTCTCCTCCGTCCACTCCCGCTGCTTGCCTCACCGCACCGCAGCGGCCCGCGGGTGTGTCCCCTCTTTCCCGGGCGCGCGCCTTTCCCTCTCCATCCCTCTTCCCGGGGGAGGATGGGCGAGGGTCTGGCGGCGCCCCGGGCCCCCTCTTGCCGCCGACCTCCGCTCGCGCGCCGTGGCGCCGCGGCGCGCCTGTCGGGGAGGCGGCGGAGGTTGGGAGCACTTTTTTTCCCCCCTCTCCACCTCCTTCTCCAAAGGACCGGGGTAGACCAGTAGTCCCTCCCACCGGGCGGGAGGCCATTTTTTTCCCCCGGGGATGCGGCGGGTCGACCAGATGTCCCGCTGGACTCTTTTTTTTTTTTTTTTTAATGTATAATATATATTATATCTTCCTAGACCTGACGGGTCGACCAGTTGTCTCTGTGCACTTCCTTTTTTTTTGACGGACTGGAAGCGGGTCGACCAGTTGTCCGATTAAATATTTGGCCTTAAAATGCTAAGTACAGGGGTCGACCAGTTGGCCTTTTGAACTTGGGTCGACCAGTTGTCTTTTTCCATGTCTTGATTGACTGATGTCATTCTTCAATGTGTTGGTGGTTAGTTTATCTCTTTTGTTCTCTATGCCAACACGCCCCACTCACCAAACACTTTTTTTTAATTTATTTATTTACTTATTTTTATTTTACTTTTTTATTATTTATTTATTTATACATACATACATACATCCTGTCTATCTGTCCAGATGGGGCAGGGGTAGAAGGGGCTAGCTATGAGAGGAAGGTGCTCGGTGGGCATCCAGTTGTAAATAAGGCTGGGAATAAATAGCTGAATATTAATTCATTTGAGTAATATTAAAACTGTTCAAGTAGAAAACAATTGCTTTCTTTTTCTGTTTGCCCAGAGATCTGACTGACTGCAACTTGGAAAGAAGACGGCCCTGCTGGACAGAGACCTCCCTCCTGCTTTGGGTGGGTCGACCAGTTTACATGTTTATTTCCACGTTTTGTCTTTTATGGATTGAATGGATGTGTCTCTCTCTCTCTCTCTTTTTTTTTTTTTGGTTTTTCGAGACAGGGTTTCTCTGTGGCTTTGGAGCCTGTCCTGGAACTAGCACTGTAGACCAGGCTGGTCTCGAACTCACAGAGATCCGCCTACCTCTGCCTCCCGAGTACTGGGATTAAAGGCGTGCGCCACCATCGCCCGGCTCTCATTTTTTTTTTCACGATTGCTTGCTTGCTTGCTTGCTTACTTACTTACTTACTTACTATCTGTTCAGCCCATCTCATTTACTTACTTCTTTAAAAAAAATGACCCACCTAGTTATTTACTTACTTACTTACTTACTTACTTGTTCATTCATTCCTTCACTTCCTTATCTTCTTTCATATATCTGTTTATTTATCTGCTGATTTAGCGTGACTCATTTACTTATTGAATGTTTCAATTATTATTTAGTTTTATTCATTTATTCATTCTTTATGTCTATTTTTATGTATGTATTTACTTACTTTCTTAATTTTTTTTTACTTTTTAAAATTTACTTAATTTTTTTCTTTCTTTGGGAATGTAGATTCTTTCTTCCTTTCTTCCTTTCTTTCCTTCTTTCTGTCTCCTGACTGTCACTGGCTAAGAAAATGGTGGCCTCCATGTCACTGGTCAGCATAGCAGCTCCTAAAATGGAATTTGATGAAGGGATACATAGATAGATAGATAGATAGATAGATAGATAGATAGATAGATAGATAAATAGATAGATAGATAGATAGATAGATAGATGGGATGCGCACACGCTCACACACACACACACACACACACACATATGCACGCACGTGCATGACATGTACAGATGGGGGGCGATTCCAATGTTTTCAGAGGAAGGTGCTCGCTGGTAATAATAAATGTGCTGGTAAATAAGGCTGGAAATAGCTGAATATTAAATCATTAAAACTCTTCAAATAAATAAAAAGCAATTCCATTTCTCTCTCTCTCTCTTTCTCACCATATACCAGCACATCTGAACTGACTGCAACATACAAAAGAAGAAGAAACACGGAAAGAAGACATCCCTGCTGGACAGGATCTGAGATGAGAATAAATTCATCGAATGGCTGCCAACAGCATTTCATTGAGAAGAGATTCCACATTTTATGCTGTACAGTTACTTAGTTAGATAGATAGATAAAGAGAGGCCTGTGAACTGGGGTGGGCTGTGGCTTCTCAGGTCACCTCAGGTCAGGGAGGGGCTGAGGAGTGTCCCATTGGCCTTGACAATAGGCAGGAGTCAGAGGTTAATGTCAGGGCAGGGCCTGAGAGTTCCTCAAAGGGAATGAATGGAGACCCTTGCTTACCTAAGAAATGCCTGACCTTGGAAAAGGACTTGTGGAAAGCGGGCCCTTGAAACTGTGGTTTCACGTCTTACTAGAAAGCTCCCTCTTGGAAGGGAAAGTCATCGTGATATCTTACTCTTTTCCCAAGGATACCCTACCTACCCTTCTGATCATTCTTACTGAATTAAGTCTTCCACTGCAAATAAATAAATAAATAAATAATAAATGAAGTGGGTGAGTGAGTGAGTGAGTAAGTAAGTAAGTAAACAAGCAAATACGTGGATGGACAAATAAATACAAAGTTTGCTGTTGTTGACTGACTTTTGATTTCATAATGAATCTCTCTCTCTCTCTCTCACACACACACACACACACACACACGCACACTAAATATACAATAAAAGGAAGCATAACACCTTTACTCAGGGGGCAGAGTGAACTCTGAAAGTTTTCCAGGCGGGGGGGGGGGGAGAGACAGAATATAAGAACAAAATGAGAAACAAGGAAAAATAGTGTTGGCTGGCTGGCCGGCTTTCAGTTCCCTGACAGAAATGAGCACATTGTGGAGGAAACACAAAGTTGTTACACTATGTGGGTGTGATGAGGAGAGATTGTGAGTGAGTGTCCTGTCAGAACAAAGTTAGTCCCATAGTTGATGAAATTCATTATCCCAAAACTTCAGCAGAATATATCCCAAGTTTGCAAATGTGTGATCAGCTTGTGACAGGTTGGGCTGGAGATGCTGAGAACTGGGGAGCCCTCAATGCAAGAGCAGACACTCATTCCCATGAAGAGGGAGAGAGGGAGGGAGGGAGGGAGGGAGGGATCATTCATTCCTATACTCAAGTTTAAAGAAAGATGAGTGGCTATCTATGGAGAGACCACTCACAGATATGAAAAATCATTTCCTAAAAATTAAATTTCTCAGTCAGTATGCAACTGCTATGGTGCTTCTCCTAGATAGAGCAAAACACACAAACAAACTGATTCCTTGATCTAGAGCCACAGTGCACATGCTGTGGAAAAGGGGACATGGCCAACTTGAATCACAATATTCATCAGAGCATGAAAAGAGCGTAAAAAGGACACAGAGGAGAGATAATTGTGGTCCTTCCTTCCTCCCTCCCTCCCTCCCTCCCTCCCTCCCTCCCTCCCGCCTTCCCTCAGGAAGTGACTGACAGATGAGACTTTGTCCAAGCAGGTTCTGTCTGAAATACCAGACTTGAGTTTCCCCCTCTGTGGGTATTAGCTAATCAGTCCTCCCTTCTTTCTGTAGGAAGGTGGTGCATGTCTCTCAGAACTTACCTGGTTTCCTCTGCACCAGGTGAACCAGGGAAAAGCTTTCTAAGCCTTATTCAGACCCATAGAGGCTGCGCTGTGTGTGACTTCAGAGACCTCAGGGAGTATAGGGGTGGGTGGGTGCTTGATGCTTCAGACTCATGTCATTGAAGGACATAACATAGTCTGGATTCACAGAGATTCACAACACAGAGCCATTGTCACTTACTAACAGCTCAGGACACCCAGAGCTAACAAGAAATTGCAGTCTCAGCCGGGCTTTAATCACAGCACACACACAGATCTCTGTGAATTCAAAGATGGCCTGATTTACAGAGTGAGTTTTAGGACAGCCCAAGATACAAAAAGAAACCCTTTCTTGAAAAACAAAGCAAAACAGCAAAAGAAAGAAAGACAAGGAAAAAGAAAAAAATGGCAGTCTCTTTCCACTCTCTCCTCCATTGGCTCTTAAAGAGCTCTCAAGCTGAACTGGAGACCATGGTGTCACTCAAAACTGGGAAGCCAGAAACCTTAGGGGGGTCACAGGAGTCGGACTGACTGCAGCACTTGATGCCTCAACCCTGCTAATGGCTGTGATATAAGGCATGGTAAAATACGGGCTTTGGCAAAGCGCTACTCCCCTTTCTCTATTATTATTGCTACACAACGAAAAGGACCGGGGGGGGGGGTGATGATGTGCAGTCAGTGCTGGTATTGAAATCTCACTGACTCCTTCCGCACTCCTTGTCAATTCCCGACTTTGTCAAATCAACTATCGTGAATCTTTGATGTGGGTTGGCCCTTTAGGAACTCAGAGAAACAAGACAGACAGACCTGTTTCATCCCAGAAACCTCCCAGTTCCTGAGCCCTAGCCCTGGAAGTCTCAAAGCCATCACATCCAGAAATCTCTCTAGTCCCTGCTAGTGGTGAACTCACTTCGTCTTCCCCAGGACCACTAATTATTTCTCCATGTTTTCCTGTGAGATCTGAGGCCAGCTTTCTTCTTCCTCCCTCAGGCCTCTCCACAAACGATCTCCATTCTCTAGACAACATGTCTAGAACCGAGTCTTATAGGCACCGAGAGAGTGTGTCTTGAGGGCAGTTGGCGTTTCTAGGACACGAGTGACATCACAAAATTCCGAGAGCTCTCTGGGATACCGTGGAATTTCCAGAGAAGGGACTGCTGATGTCGTGAGGCACGGCCTTTACCTCCTTGCTGATATTTCTCCCCGAACTGACCGACCGACCGACCGACCGACCAACCGGAACCTGAGGTTTCCTTTCCAGGAGTCTCTCCTCCGACACAGAGGGAGCCATTCAGGATTTCCTCCTTCCAAAACCAGAAATTTCTCTCTGCTTCATTAATATCTTCTCACTACTTCCTGAACCCATGGGGAGTTAGTTAGTTGAACACTCACTTTTTTCATGAATGACCCTTCCTCCCTCTCCTGAACATCTCATATTACTGATTCATACTCAGTAAAACAGTAATATGAGAAATTAGGCCAGGAGGACATGGAAGATGAGGGTTGAGTCTTCTGAAGTGAACAAGCACTTAGGGAAGGCTAAACTTAAGGGAATTTGACTCTGAGTGGCAAGACATGAATAGCTGCTGCCAAGGCACAGATACAGGCACCAACTGGGCCCTCGGCATCCTCCTGCATCATCAGAGCTGTGTGGGAAACTCAGCCCAAAGGAGGGGCCGTGTTCAAAGGGAGAGGGCATTTTCGAGGACAGCACTGTTTTCTTTTTCTTCTTTCTTTCTTTCTTTCTTTCTTTCTTTCTTTCTTTCTTTCTTTCTTTCTTTCTTTTTTTTTTTGAGACAGGGTTGTTCTGTAGTTTTTTTTTTTTGGAGCCTGTCCTGGAACTAGCTCTTGTAGACCAGGCTGGTCTTGAACTCACATGCTTTCTTTTTTTTTCTATTGGATATTTTTGACTTCTTTATCAAAGATCAGGTGTTCGAAGATGTGTGGATCGATATCCGGGTCTTCTATTCGGTTCCATTGGTCCTCCTGTCTGTTCTTATGCCAGGACCAGGCTGTTTTCAGAACTGTAGCTTACAGAGTGTTCTTGCAGGTGGGGCACAGAAGAGGTTAATTACGGTACCTTAGTTCTTCTGCTTTTCTAGCAGACCGGAGCCCAGCTGACAGGAATCCAGTAGAGATGGTGTCAAGGTTCACACTGACACTAACAGCTGTAACTTGAGCAGGATTTGTGATCCACATGAAATTTGCAATGAATTGCAGCAAATCTGTGACACTCTAACTTGCTCAGGCTCAGTATCTGAACATACAGATGTTTGCAATGATCACTGGCTTCAGGATTTTTTTTTTTTTGTTGTTGTTGTTTTGTTTTTCCACGAGACAGGGTTTCCCTGTAGCTGAAGTTTAACGGCCTGGTGTTTTTGTGACTTACTGCTTCAAAGAACTTCTCCATTTCTTTATCCCTAAGGGAAAAGAAATATAATCACTAAATACATTTAAGTGTCTTTCAACCATTTTAGATCCCTCTGTTGAGAGTTCTCTGTTTAGGTCTGTACTCCATTTTTTAAAATTGGATTATTTGTTCTTTGGATGACCAATTTCTCAACTTCTTTGTGTATTTTGGAGATTAGTGAAGATCTTTTCCCATTCTGTAAGGCCGTCGTTTTGTCTTGTTGGCCATGTTCTTTGCTTTACAGAAGCTTTTCAGTTTCAGGAGGTCTCACTTATTAATTGTTTCTCTCAGTGTCTGTTTTTTTTTTCTTTTTTCTTTCTTTTTTTTTCTTTTTTTTCTTTTTTTCTTTTTTTTCTTCTTCTTTTCTTTTTTTTTCTTTTTTTTCTCCCTTTATTTTTTTTCTTTGTTCTTTTTTTGTTTTGTTTTTCTTTTTTTTTCTTTTTTCTTTTTTTTTCTTTTTCTCTCAGTGTCTGTGCTACTGGGGTTCTATTTAGCAAGCGTTCTCCTGTGCCAATGTGTTCAAGTGCATTTGATATTTTTATTTTTATATTCTTTTATTGTGGATGAAGTCAATTATTTGAACTCTCAAATATTTTTATTGTTATTATCTCTCTATTTGTTTGCTTATTTGTGGTTGTTCAACATAAGGTTTCGTTGTGTACCCTTGTATGCCCTGGGACTCACTTTGTAGACAAGACTGGCCTCAGACTCACAGAGAGTCATCTGCCTCTGCCTCCTAGTGCTGAGATTAAAGGCATGCACTAAACACCTTTTCTATATATTTATTTTCCTAATAATTTATTTATTTTCATTTTATTGTCATTGGTGTTTTGCCTGCATGTATGTCTATCTGAGGGTGTCCGATCTTGGAGTTACCGACAGCTGTTGACTGCCATGTGGGTGGTAAGGAATTGAACCTGGGTCCTCTGGAAGAGCAGTCAGAACTCTTAACCACAGAGCCATCTCTCTCCAGCCCTCACCTTTTTTTTTTTTTTTGAAAACGGGGTTTCTCTGTGTCACTTTGCCTGGCCTTGAATCTCAATCTGCAGAACAAGGGAGCCTTAAACTCACAGTGATCTGCCTGCCTTGGTCTCCCTGATCTTGGAGGTGTTTTTATCATCTCTCTCTCTCTCTCTCTCTCTCTCTCTCTCTCTCTCTCTCTCTCTCTCTCTCTCTGTGTGTGTGTCTGGCTATCTAGCTATCTATCCATTCATTTATTAGTTTATGTATTTATTTATTTTTTGGTTGTTCTTTTTGTTTTCTGAGACAGGATTTCTCTCTAGCTTTGGAGTCTGTCCTGGATCCAGACCTGGTCACAGCTGTACCGGAAAATAAAATAAAACAAACAAACAAAAACAAAAACAAAGCAAAGCAAAAGCCAGGCAGGACTGTCTGGTTGACCTTCCCTTTTCCCCTCCCCCATGAGCTCCTCAGAGGTGGTGCGGCCTCCTGCAGGGAATCCACAGAGCCTCTGCCCAAGGCTCTCCAGGGAACCCACTCTCTCCCTTTCCCCCAGCCCCAGGGCTGCCGGCCACATCTATCTCTCAGGCGTACATCTATCTCTCAGGCGTAGGTGGCGGGCACTCTGGCTATCCAGGACGTGACAGACACAGATACAGAGAAGCAGGGAGGAACGGTGCCCACTCTCTCACTAGATGCAGGCATGCAGGAGGAACAATGAAAGAATGAGAACTGGAGAGATGGAATTTCTGGAATGTCCAGAAACCACATGGTGGGGATCTAGTGACCTCTTTTGGTGACAGGGAGTACAGCACAGATTGGGTTCTTGTGCTCCTGAGATGTAACCCCCACAAGGCAGCAGCTCATAAGTGATTGTAAATCCAGTTTCACACAACTGCACATAAAATAAAGTTAAATAAATCATAAAAAAATTCTTTAAAAATTTGAAATTAAAATAAGTTCTACACAACCGGAAAGACTGTCTCAAATAAAAGTAAAATAAAATGTTCTAAAATAGGACAACTTCCCTGCCCCCCCACCCCCACAGGGACACACTTGGTGCAGACCAAGAGATACAAACAAAATTTGAAATTAAACTAAATGTACAAGAAACTGAGCCTGGTTATTGTGGTGCACATCTTTTATTCTATCATCAAAGAGACAGAGGCAGGTGGACCTCTGTGAATTCCCAGGCTTTATAGAGAGGCCCCCAACCCAAATAAAAAAAAAAAACATATATAAAAGTTTGACCAAACACCACCCCCCCCCCCAAAAAAAAGGAAGGAAGGAAGGAAAGAAGAAGGAGACATTATAAACTGTCTCCTTGGTCCTAGAAACTGGATCATGGGAATTTAGGACCTATGAGACAGTGCACGAGTCTTGTGATCTCACTTGGTAGATGAGTCTGGATTTTAACTCACAGATGTCCTTCTGCCTGTGTCTCCCACATGCTGGGATAAAGGGTTCCCTAATTCTTGAATGGCATACTGAAAGTAGTTATTTCTACTTGGTTTGCGTTTGATTTTTTTTTAAACAATCCATGCCTACTTATTTATTTATTTTTGGTTTTTCATGACAGGGTTTCTCTGTAGCTTTGGAACTAACCCTTGTAGACCAGGCTGGCCTCAAATTCACAAAGATCCACCTGCCTTTGCCTCCCAAGTGCTGGGATTAAAGGAATGTGCCACCACTACCCGCCTTTGTTTCTTTTATTTATTTTTGTTAAGCTCTACGTTTTTCTTTCCTCTCTTTCCATGCCTCCCCTTCAACCCTCTCCCAAGGTTCTGGCTATGACAAACAATGCTGCTATGAGCATAGTTGAGCCCATGTCCTCGTGGCACAATTGAGCATCCTTTACATATATACCTAAACGTGGTATTGCTGGGTCTTGAGGAAGGTTGTTTCCTAATTTTCTGAGAAATCGCCACACTGACATCCAAAGGGGGCGGTACCAGCTTGCATTCCCACCAGCGATGCAGGAGTGTTCCCTTTTCCCCACATCCTCTCCAGCATAAGTTGTCATCAGTGTTTTAGATCTTGGCCATTCTTACAGGTATAAAGTGGAATCTCAGAGCTGTTTTGATTTACATATCTCTGATGACTAAGGGTGTTGAACATCTCCTTAAGTGTCTTTCAGCCATTTTAGATTTCTCGGTTGAGAGTTCTCTGTTTAGGTCTGTACCTCCATGTTGTGAACTGGATTATTTGTTCTTGAAATGACCAATGTCTTGAGTTCTTTGTATATTTTGGAGATCAGACCTCTGTCTGATGTGGGGTTAGTGAAGATCTTTGCCCATTCTGTAAGGCCGTCGTTTTGTCTTGTTGGCCATGTCCTTTGCTTTACAGAAGAAGCCTTTCAGTTTCACGAGGTCCCATTGATTAATTTTGTGTCTCTCAGAGTCTGTGCTACTGGAGTTAGATTTAGGAAGTGGTCTCCTGTGCCGATGCGTTCAAATGCTTTTTTTTAAAAAATAAATATTTATTTATTATGTATACAATATTCTTTCTGTGTGTATGTCTGAAGGCCAGAAGAGAGCACCAGACCCTATTACAGATGGTTGTGAGCCACCATGTGGTTGCTGGGAATTGAACTCAGGACCTTTGGAAGAGCAGGCAATGCTCTTAACCGCTGAGCCATCTCTCCAGCCCCCGTTCAAATGCTTTTGATATTTTTATTTTTATATTTTTTTTTATTGTGGATGAGGTCAATTATTTGAACTCTCAAATATTTTTATTGTTATTATCTGTTTGTTTATTTGTGGGTTTGCAACACGGGGTTTCCTTGTGTATCCTTGTATGCCCTGGGACTCACTTTGTAAACAAGACTGGCCTCAGACTCACAGAGATCCGCCTGCCTCTGCCTTCTAGTGATGGCATTAAAGGCGTACACTAAACACATTTTTTTTGAAAACAGGGTTTTTCTGTGTCACTTTGCCTGTCCTGAATCTCAATCTGCAGAACAAAGTAGCCTTAAACTCACAGTGATCTGCCTGCTTTGGTCTCCCTGATCTTGGAGGTGTTTTATCATCTATCTATCTATCTATCTATCTATCTATCTATCTATCTATCTATCTATCTATCTATCCATTCATTTCATTTATTAGTTTATTTATTTATTTTTTTGTTTTCTGAGACAGGGTTTCTCTCTAGCTTTCCTTCTTGCTTGCTTGCTTGATTTTTTTGCTTTCTTGCTCTCTTGCTTTTTTCCCCCTTCTTTTATTAATTAGTTCTTGAGGCATGGTTTCTCTGTGTAACAGCCCTAGCTGTTCTCTCTCTCTCTCTCTCTCTCTCTCTCTCTCTCTCTCTCTCTCTCAAATATGTTTGGTTTTGTGTTTTGCTTTATGAGACAGGGTTTCTCTGCTGCTTTGGAGACTGTTGTTAAAACTAGCTCCTTTCTTGTAGACCAGGCTGTCCTAAAACTCCCAATGATCCTGTTTCTGCTAAATATGGAGCCAGTGCTCTTGAATGCCTTTGTCTGGTGAGGTCAAAAGCCACCCCCCACACACACAACCCCCCCAACACACACACAAACCAAACACAGGCACAGGCACACCCAGAGACACATAAATAAACTTTTAAATTAAGAAGAGCCTGGAGAGCTAGTTTCGCGGCTCTTCCAGAGAAATTGGGTTCAATTCCCAGCACCTGCATGGCAGCTCATAGTGATTGTAAATTCAGTTTCTGGGTGATCTGACATCTTCAGACCATTGCACATAAAATAAAGTTAAGAAAATCATAAAAAAATTCCTTAAGAAATTGAAATTTAACTAAGTCCCACACAATTGGAAACACTCTCAAATAAAAGTAAAATAAATGGAAAAGAATACAGTGCTAAGTGCAGTTATGAAAATGTTTTGAAATGTGATACCTTCCCTGTCTCCCCCACATACACAAGCCACACTGAGAGATTTAAATAAAATCTGGGTAATCATTTATGTATCTGGCCTATGTCAGAGGGGCAGGGGAAGCTGAAGCCTTGTCCTTTGGGCTCCAGGTTCTCAGTACTGCGTCAAAAACTCGAGTGTATAGTGAGCCCATGTCTGTCCTGCCGGCAGCACTCAGGAACTGGGAATACAAGGATCAGGAGATCATCTTCAACAACCCAGCAAGTGCAAACCATCCTGGTGGGAAAGAGACCCTCTAAAAGAAATCAATAAAATGACATTTTTATTTTTTTCTGTCGGAAGTGAAAATGTTCCAAATAATTCACTGCATCAGTATTCCTGGAAATGATATCAAAATCAGAATTTTTCTTTTTTTTTTAACATTTTATTTTATTCTTATTATTTTCATTTTTATTTTTTTGGTTTTTCGAGACAGGGTTTCTCTGTGGTTTTGGAGCCTGTCCTGGAACTAGCTCTTGTAGACCAGGCTGGTCTCGAAATCACAGAGATCCGCCTGCCTCTGCCTCCCAAGTGCTGGGATTAAAGGCGTGCGCCACCACTGCCTGGCGTAAATCAGAATTTTTCATATTATTCCATGGCTGTTGTAATTTTCTCTGTGGCAGACAGAGGCAGGCAGATCTCTGTGAGTTTGAGGCCAGCCTGGTCATCTACAGTTCCAGGACAGGTGCCAAAGCTAAGAGAATCCTTGTCTCAGAAAATTTTTTTCTCTGCGTCTCACGTGTCGTGTGTCTTTCTCTAAGCAGGCCCAGGAATCCTAAGCGCCTGTAGGTGATCTAGGAAATCTCCTGTAGCAGGGGCCCTGGCCTCCACTCCTGGCCCCTGAGGGCACCTGGTAAAAGTGAGAAGGCAGATTTCAGAGACTAGTAAAGTTCAAGGTCACCAGCCCTTCCCAACAGCTAGAACCTTTAAAGGGTGAGGCTACAACTTAATTGGCCTGCTTAGATATGGATATTTTTGTTGTGGTTCTTGTTTTACAGGGCAGGAACAGACATCCAAGTGGGAATTTTCCACAGCTGTTTTAATTTTCTCAGACTCGGTATTTAGTATGAGAAGTGGTGTGTGGGGTTGTACAAACACAACTACTGAAAAAGAACCCTAAGAAAGCAGGCCTCCCTCCCTCCCTCCCTCCTTCCTTCCCTCCCTCCCTCCCTCCCTCCCTCACTCCCTCCCTCCCTCCCTCAGTTCCTCCCTCTCACCAAGCCATAATTGTGGCAGCCCCTTGGCCGACATAGTCCTTTCACTGATCAGTCAGACACACTCTTTTTTTATTTTTGAATTTTGGGTGAAGTCAATTAATTGAGCTCTTAGATGATGATGATGACGATTATTATTATTAGTTTATTTGTGTTTTTTTTTTACATAGAGGTTCCCTGTGTCCCTGGAACTCACTTTGTAGACAAGGCTGGCCTCAGACTCACAGAGATCTAGCTGCCCCTGCCTCTACCTCTGCTTCCTAGTGCCGGAATTAAAGGCCTGTACTAAACACACTTTCCCCCCCCTAAGTCAGGGTTTCTCTGTGTCTGTTGCTTTGCCTGTCCTAAAACTCACACTGCAGAACAAGGTGGCCTCAAACTCACAGCGATTTGCCTGTTTCTGCCTCTCCTGATTTCTGAGGGCTGAGAACTGAGAATAAAGAAATGTGCTGCCCAAAATATACTGCCGCTGCTGCAATTAAAAAAATAAATTAAAATAAAATAACCTGAGATAAACAAAGAAAAAAAGGAAAACACCTGTTTTTTCCTTCCTTCCTTCCTTCCTTCCTTCCTTCCTTCCTTCCTTCCTTTCTTTTTCCTTACTTGTTTTTTTTCTGTTTTCTTCTTTTATTATTATTATTATTATTTTTGGTGAAGGGTTTCTCTGTATAATACCTTTAACTCACTATATAAACCAGGCTGTCATCTTGGTAACATTATGGTTTTGTATTTTCTTATTTCTTGTCTGTAAATCAACAAATCAACATTTCTTCTCTCTCTCTCTCTCACACTCATTTAATTTATGTTTTATTTTATTTTTGGTTTGTGTTCTTGTTTTGATTTTCAAGGAAGGGTTTCTCTGTTGCTTTGGAGCCTGTCTTTGGAACTAGCTCTTGTCAACCAGGCTGGCTGGCCTCAAACTCCCAGAGATCCACCTGCCTCTCTGCCAGATATGGAACCAGTCATCTTGGTTAGTTCAAAAGCCACCCCATAAACACACACACACACACACAACACACACACACACACACACACACACACAGAGGCACATCCAGAGAAACATATATTTTTTTTTTTTTTTGGTTTTTCGAGACAGGGTTTCTCTGTGGCTTTGGAGCCTGTCCTGGAACTAGCTCTGTAGACCAGGCTGGTCTCGAACTCACAGAGATCCGCCTGCCTCTGCTTCCCGAGTGCTGGGATTAAAGGCTTGCGCCACCACTGCCCTGCGATGCCCCTACTATAAAAATGGGTTTCAGAAACCGGCCTTTTGCCACAGTGTCAGAAGCCCAAACTCTGCCTGTGGTCTCAGCTAGCTGATAAGCTTCTGTGACTCGCGGTGTGTTTGTATTTTTAAGTTTGTTTTTGGTTTATTAGACTTGGTGGTGTTCTCATCTTTGCATGACCCCCCCCCCCTCGACCCAACATTTAAGTGTCTTTCAACCATTTTAGATCCCTCTGTTGAGAGTTCTCTGTTTAGGTCTGTACTCCATTTTTTAAAATTGGATTATTTGTTCTTTGGATGACCAATTTCTCGACTTCTTTGTGTATTTTGGAGATTAGTGAAGATCTTTTCCCATTCTGTAAGGCCGTCGTTTTGTCTTCTTGGCCATGTTCTTTGCTTTACAGAAGCTTTTCAGTTTCAGGAGGTCTCACTTATTAATTGTTTCTCTCAGTGTCTGTTTTTATTTTCTTTTTTTTTTCTTTCTTTTTTTTCTTTTTTTTCTTTTTTCTTTTTTTTTCTTCTTCTTTTTTCTTTTTTTTCCTTTTTTTTCTTTTTTTCTCTCTTTAGTTTTTTTCTTTGTTCTTTTTTTTTGTTTTTTTTTGTTTTTTTTCTTTTCTTTTTTTTCTTTTTCTCTCAGTGTCTGTGCTACTGGGGTTCTATTTAGCAAGCGTTCTCCTGTGCCAATGTGTTCAAGTGCATTTGATATTTTTATTTTTATATTCTTTTATTGTGGATGAAGTCAATTATTTGAACTCTCAAATATTTTTATTGTTATTATCTCTCTATTTGTTTGCTTATTTGTGGTTGTTCACCAACTTGACTATCTAGAGGAAGTAAAAGTCGTAACAAGGTTTCTGTAGGTGAACCTGCGGAAGGATCATTAACGTGAGAGAGCAGCGGCGGCGGCTCTGCCCGCCCGCTCGCCTGCCTCGCCCGAGTTCTCGCCGGGAGGCGCGCTCCCCGGGTCGCACGTGTGTTGTGCGCACGGAAGTGTGCGTGCGCACGGGCGCGCGTGGCGGTCGTGAGAGAGAGGTCGAGAGAGGGGGAAGGGGGACGGGCGCCGGCTCGCCCGCCCTCCTCGCCCCGTCCGAGGACCCGTGTCTGGCTCTGCCGCTGGCGGCTCACGGCGGACGGCGGCTCTCTTCCCGCTCTCGCTCTCCTCCGTCCACTCCCGCTGCTTGCCTCACCGCACCGCAGCGGCCCGCGGGTGTGTCCCCTCTTTCCCGGGCGCGCGCCTTTCCCTCTCCATCCCTCTTCCCGGGGGAGGATGGGCGAGGGTCTGGCGGCGCCCCGGGCCCCCTCTCGCCGCCGACCTCCGCTCGCGCGCCGTGGCGCCGCGGCGCGCCTGTCGGGGAGGCGGCGGAGGTTGGGCGCACTTTTTTTTCCCCCCTCTCCACCTCCTTCTCCAAAGGACCGGGGTAGACCAGTAGTCCCTCCCACCGGGCGGGAGGCCATTTTTCCCCCCCGGGGATGCGGCGGGTCGACCAGATGTCCCGCTGGACGCTTTTTTTTTTTTTTTTTTTTTTTTTTTTTTTAATGTATAATATATATTATATCTTCCTAGACCTGACGGGTCGACCAGTTGTCTCTGTGCACTTCCTTTTTTTTGACGGACTGGAAGCGGGTCGACCAGTTGTCCGATTAAATATTTGGCCTTAAAATGCTAAGTACCGGGGTCGACCAGTTGGCCTTGTGAACTTGGGTCGACCAGTTGTCTCTGTGCACTTCCTTTTTTTTGACGGACTGGAAGCGGGTCGACCAGTTGTCCGATTAAATATTTGGCCTTAAAATGCTAAGTACCGGGGTCGACCAGTTGGCCTTGTGAACTTGGGTCGACCAGTTGTCTTTTTCCATGTCTTGATTGAATGATGTCATTCTTCAATGTGTTGGTGGTTAGTTTATCTCTTTTGTTCTCTATGCCAACACGCCCCACTCACCAAACACTTTTTTTTAATTTATTTATTTACTTATTTTTATTTTACTTTTTTATTATTTATTTATTTATACATACATACATACATCCTGTCTATCTGTCCAGATGGGGCAGGGGTAGAAGGGGCTAGCTATGAGAGGAAGGTGCTCGGTGGGCATCCAGTTGTAAATAAGGCTGGGAATAAATAGCTGAATATTAATTCATTTGAGTAATATTAAAACTGTTCAAGTAGAAAACAATTGCTTTCTTTTTCTGTTTGCCCAGAGATCTGACTGACTGCAACTTGGAAAGAAGACGGCCCTGCTGGACAGAGACCTCCCTCCTGCTTTGGGTGGGTCGACCAGTTTACATGTTTATTTCCACGTTTTGTCTTTTATGGATTGAATGGATGTGTCTCTCTCTCTCTCTTTTTTTTTTTTTTTTGGTTTTTCGAGACAGGGTTTCTCTGTGGCTTTGGAGCCTGTCCTGGAACTAGCACTGTAGACCAGGCTGGTCTCGAACTCACAGAGATCCGCCTACCTCTGCCTCCCGAGTACTGGGATTAAAGGCGTGCGCCACCATCGCCCGGCTCTCATTTTTTTTTCACGATTGCTTGCTTGCTTGCTTGCTTACTTACTTACTTACTTACTATCTGTTCAGCCCATCTCATTTACTTACTTCTTTAAAAAAAATGACCCACCTAGTTATTTACTTACTTACTTACTTACTTACTTGTTCATTCATTCCTTCACTTCCTTATCTTCTTTCATATATCTGTTTATTTATCTGCTGATTTAGCGTGACTCATTTACTTATTGAATGTTTCAATTATTATTTAGTTTTATTCATTTATTCATTCTTTATGTCTATTTTTATGTATGTATTTACTTACTTTCTTAATTTTTTTTTTACTTTTTAAAATTTACTTAATTTTTTTCTTTCTTTGGGAATGTAGATTCTTTCTTCCTTTCTTCCTTTCTTTCCTTCTTTCTGTCTCCTGACTGTCACTGGCTAAGAAAATGGTGGCCTCCATGTCACTGGTCAGCATAGCAGCTCCTAAAATGGAATTTGATGAAGGGATACATAGATAGATAGATAGATAGATAGATAGATAGATAGATAGATAGATAGATGGGATGCGCACACGCTCACACACACACACACACACACACACATATGCACGCACGTGCATGACATGTACAGATGGGGGGCGATTCCAATGTTTTCAGAGGAAGGTGCTCGCTGGTAATAATAAATGTGCTGGTAAATAAGGCTGGAAATAGCTGAATATTAAATCATTAAAACTCTTCAAATAAATAAAAAGCAATTCCATTTCTCTCTCTCTCTCTTTCTCACCATATACCAGCACATCTGAACTGACTGCAACATACAAAAGAAGAAGAAACACGGAAAGAAGACATCCCTGCTGGACAGGATCTGAGATGAGAATAAATTCATCGAATGGCTGCCAACAGCATTTCATTGAGAAGAGATTCCACATTTTATGCTGTACAGTTACTTAGTTAGATAGATAGATAAAGAGAGGCCTGTGAACTGGGGTGGGCTGTGGCTTCTCAGGTCACCTCAGGTCAGGGAGGGGCTGAGGAGTGTCCCATTGGCCTTGACAATAGGCAGGAGTCAGAGGTTAATGTCAGGGCAGGGCCTGAGAGTTCCTCAAAGGGAATGAATGGAGACCCTTGCTTACCTAAGAAATGCCTGACCTTGGAAAAGGACTTGTGGAAAGCGGGCCCTTGAAACTGTGGTTTCACATCTTACTAGAAAGCTCCCTCTTGGAAAGGAAAGTCATCGTGATATCTTACTCTTTTCCCAAGGATACCCTACCGACCCTTCTGATCATTCTTACTGAATTAAGTCTTCCACTGCAAATAAATAAATAAATAAATAATAAATGAAGTGGGTGAGTGAGTGAGTGAGTGAGTAAGTAAGTAAGTAAGTAAGTAAACAAGCAAATACGTGGATGGACAAATAAATACAAAGTTTGCTGTTGTTGACTGACTTTTGATTTCATAATGAATCTCTCTCTCTCTCTCTCTCACACACACACACACACACACACACACACACACACTAAATATACAATAAAAGGAAGCATAACACCTTTACTCAGGGGGCAGAGTGAACTCTGAAAGTTTTCCAGGCGGGGGGGGGGGGGGAGAGACAGAATATAAGAACAAAATGAGAAACAAGGAAAAATAGTGTTGGCTGGCTGGCCGGCTTTCAGTTCCCTGACAGAAATGAGCACATTGTGGAGGAAACACAAAGTTGTTACACTATGTGGGTGTGATGAGGAGAGATTGTGAGTGAGTGTCCTGTCAGAACAAAGTTAGTCCCATAGTTGATGAAATTCATTATCCCAAAACTTCAGCAGAATATATCCCAAGTTTGCAAATGTGTGATCAGCTTGTGACAGGTTGGGCTGGAGATGCTGAGAACTGGGGAGCCCTCAATGCAAGAGCAGACACTCATTCCCATGAAGAGGGAGAGAGGGAGGGAGGGAGGGAGGGATCATTCATTCCTATACTCAAGTTTAAAGAAAGATGAGTGGCTATCTATGGAGAGACCACTCACAGATATGAAAAATCATTTCCTAAAAATCAAATTTCTCAGTCAGTATGCAACTGCTATGGTGCTTCTCCTAGATAGAGCAAAACACACAAACAAACTGATTCCTTGATCTAGAGCCACAGTGCACATGCTGTGGAAAAGGGGACATGGCCAACTTGAATCACAATATTCATCAGAGCATGAAAAGAGCGTAAAAAGGACACAGAGGAGAGATAATTGTGGTCCTTCCTTCCTCCCTCCCTCCCTCCCTCCCTCCCTCCCTCCCTCCCTCCCTCCCTCCCTCCCTCCTTCCCTCAGGAAGTGACTGACAGATGAGACTTTGTCCAAGCAGGTTCTGTCTGAAATACCAGACTTGAGTTTCCCCCTCTGTGGGTATTAGCTAATCAGTCCTCCCTTCTTTCTGTAGGAAGGTGGTGTATGTCTCTCAGAACTTACCTGGTTTCCTCTGCACCAGGTGAACCAGGGAAAAGCTTTCTAAGCCTTATTCAGACCCATAGAGGCTGCGCTGTGTGTGACTTCAGAGACCTCAGGGAGTATAGGGGTGGGTGGGTGCTTGATGCTTCAGACTCATGTCATTGAAGGACATAACATAGTCTGGATTCACAGAGATTCACAACACAGAGCCATTGTCACTTACTAACAGCTCAGGACACCCAGAGCTAACAAGAAATTGCAGTCTCAGCCGGGCTTTAATCACAGCACACACACAGATCTCTGTGAATTCAAAGATGGCCTGATTTACAGAGTGAGTTTTAGGACAGCCCAAGATACAAAAAGAAACCCTTTCTTGAAAAACAAAGCAAAACAGCAAAAGAAAGAAAGACAAGGAAAAAGAAAAAAATGGCAGTCTCTTTCCACTCTCTCCTCCATTGGCTCTTAAAGAGCTCTCAAGCTGAACTGGAGACCATGGTGTCACTCAAAACTGGGAAGCCAGAAACCTTAGGGGGGTCACAGGAGTCGGACTGACTGCAGCACTTGATGCCTCAACCCTGCTAATGGCTGTGATATAAGGCATGGTAAAATACGGGCTTTGGCAGAGCACTACTCCCCTTTCTCTATTATTATTGCTACACAACGAAAAGGACCGGGGGGGGGGGTGATGATGTGCAGTCAGTGCTGGTATTGAAATCTCACTGACTCCTTCCGCACTCCTTGTCAATTCCCGACTTTGTCAAATCAACTATCGTGAATCTTTGATGTGGGTTGGCCCTTTAGGAACTCAGAGAAACAAGACAGACAGACCTGTTTCATCCCAGAAACCTCCCAGTTCCTGAGCCCTAGCCCTGGAAGTCTCAAAGCCATCACATCCAGAAATCTCTCTAGTCCCTGCTAGTGGTGAACTCACTTCGTCTTCCCCAGGACCACTAATTATTTCTCCATGTTTTCCTGTGAGATCTGAGGCCAGCTTTCTTCTTCCTCCCTCTGGCCTCTCCACGAACGATCTCCATTCTCTAGACAACATGTCTAGAACCGAGTCTTATAGGCACCGAGAGAGTGTGTCTTGAGGGCAGTTGGCGTTTCTAGGACACGAGTGACATCACAAAATTCCGAGAGCTCTCTGGGATACCGTGGAATTTCCAGAGAAGGGACTGCTGATGTCGTGAGGCACGGCCTTTACCTCCTTGCTGATATTTCTCCCCGAACTGACCGACCGACCGACCGACCGACCAACCGGAACCTGAGGTTTCCTTTCCAGGAGTCTCTCCTCCGACACAGAGGGAGCCATTCAGGATTTCCTCCTTCCAAAACCAGAAATTTCTCTCTGCTTCATTAATATCTTCTCACTACTTCCTGAACCCATGGGGAGTTAGTTAGTTGAACACTCACTTTTTTCATGAATGACCCTTCCTCCCTCTCCTGAACATCTCATATTACTGATTCATACTCAGTAAAACAGTAATATGAGAAATTAGGCCAGGAGGACATGGAAGATGAGGGTTGAGTCTTCTGAAGTGAACAAGCACTTAGGGAAGGCTAAACTTAAGGGAATTTGACTCTGAGTGGCAAGACATGAATAGCTGCTGCCAAGGCACAGATACAGGCACCAACTGGGCCCTCGGCATCCTCCTGCATCATCAGAGCTGTGTGGGAAACTCAGCCCAAAGGAGGGGCCGTGTTCAAAGGGAGAGGGCATTTTCGAGGACAGCACTGTTTTCTTTTTCTTCTTTCTTTCTTTCTTTCTTTCTTTCTTTTTTTTTTTTCGAGACAGGGTTGTTCTGTAGTTTTTTTTTTTTTTTGGAGCCTGTCCTGGAACTAGCTCTTGTAGACAAGGCTGGTCTTGAACTCACATGCTTTCTTTTTTTTTTCTATTGGATATTTTTGACTTCTTTATCAAAGATCAGGTGTTCGAAGATGTGTGGATCGATATCCGGGTCTTCTATTCGGTTCCATTGGTCCTCCTGTCTGTTCTTATGCCAGGACCAGGCTGTTTTCAGAACTGTAGCTTACAGAGTGTTCTTGCAGGTGGGGCACAGAAGAGGTTAATTACGGTACCTTAGTTCTTCTGCTTTTCTAGCAGACCGGAGCCCAGCTGACAGGAATCCAGTAGAGATGGTGTCAAGGTTCACACTGACACTAACAGCTGTAACTTGAGCAGGATTTGTGATCCACATGAAATTTGCAATGAATTGCAGCAAATCTGTGACACTCTAACTTGCTCAGGCTCAGTATCTGAACATACAGATGTTTGCAATGATCACTGGCTTCAGGATTTTTTTTTTGTTGTTGTTGTTGTTGTTTTGTTTTTCCACGAGACAGGGTTTCCCTGTAGCTGAAGTTTAACGGCCTGGTGTTTTTGTGACTTACTGCTTCAAAGAACTTCTCCATTTCTTTATCCCTAAGGGAAAAGAAATATAATCACTAAATACATTTAAGTGTCTTTCAACCATTTTAGATCCCTCTGTTGAGAGTTCTCTGTTTAGGTCTGTACTCCATTTTTTAAAATTGGATTATTTGTTCTTTGGATGACCAATTTCTCGACTTCTTTGTGTATTTTGGAGATTAGTGAAGATCTTTTCCCATTCTGTAAGGCCGTCGTTTTGTCTTGTTGGCCATGTTCTTTGCTTTACAGAAGCTTTTCAGTTTCAGGAGGTCTCACTTATTAATTGTTTCTCTCAGTGTCTGTTTTTTTTTCTTTTTTCTTTCTTTTTTTTTCTTTTTTTTCTTTTTTTCTTTTTTCTTTTTTTTCTTCTTCTTCTTTTCTTTTTTTTTTCTTTTTTTTCTCTCTTTAGTTTTTTTCTTTGTTCTTTTTTTTTGTTTTGTTTTGTTTTTTCTTTTTTTTCTTTTTCTCTCAGTGTCTGTGCTACTGGGGTTCTATTTAGCAAGCGTTCTCCTGTGCCAATGTGTTCAAGTGCATTTGATATTTTTATTTTTATATTCTTTTATTGTGGATGAAGTCAATTATTTGAACTCTCAAATATTTTTATTGTTATTATCTCTCTATTTGTTTGCTTATTTGTGGTTGTTCACCAACTTGACTATCTAGAGGAAGTAAAAGTCGTAACAAGGTTTCCGTAGGTGAACCTGCGGAAGGATCATTAACGTGAGAGAGCAGCGGCGGCGGCTCTGCCCGCCCGCTCGCCTGCCTCGCCCGAGTTCTCGCCGGGAGGCGCGCTCCCCGGGTCGCACGTGTGTTGTGCGCACGGAAGTGTGCGTGCGCACGGGCGCGCGTGGCGGTCGTGAGAGAGAGGTCGAGAGAGGGGGAAGGGGGACGGGCGCCGGCTCGCCCGCCCTCCTCGCCCCGTCCGAGGACCCGTGTCTGGCTCTGCCGCTGGCGGCTCACGGCGGACGGCGGCTCTCTTCCCGCTCTCGCTCTGCTCCGTCCACTCCCGCTGCTTGCCTCACCGCACCGCAGCGGCCCGCGGGTGTGTCCCCTCTTTCCCGGGCGCGCGCCTTTCCCTCTCCATCCCTCTTCCCGGGGGAGGATGGGCGAGGGTCTGGCGGCGCCCCGGGCCCCCTCTTGCCGCCGACCTCCGCTCGCGCGCCATGGCGCCGCGGCGCGCCTGTCGGGGAGGCGGCGGAGGTTGGGCGCACTTTTTTTCCCCCCTCTCCACCTCCTTCTCCAAAGGACCGGGGTAGACCAGTAGTCCCTCCCACCGGGCGGGAGGACATTTTTTTCCCCCGGGGATGCGGCGGGTCGACCAGATGTCCCGCTGGACTCTTTTTTTTTTTTTTTTAATGTATAATATATATTATATCTTCCTAGACCTGACGGGTCGACCAGTTGTCTCTGTGCACTTCCTTTTTTTTTGACGGACTGGAAGCGGGTCGACCAGTTGTCCGATTAAATATTTGGCCTTAAAATGCTAAGTACAGGGGTCGACCAGTTGGCCTTTTGAACTTGGGTCGACCAGTTGTCTTTTTCCATGTCTTGATTGACTGATGTCATTCTTCAATGTGTTGGTGGTTATTTTATCTCTTTTGTTCTCTATGCCAACACGCCCCACTCACCAAACACTTTTTTTTAATTTATTTATTTACTTATTTTTATTTTACTTTTTTATTATTTATTTATTTATACATACATACATACATCCTGTCTATCTGTCCAGATGGGGCAGGGGTAGAAGGGGCTAGCTATGAGAGGAAGGTGCTCGGTGGGCATCCAGTTGTAAATAAGGCTGGGAATAAATAGCTGAATATTAATTCATTTGAGTAATATTAAAACTGTTCAAGTATAAAACAATTGCTTTCTTTTTCTGTTTGCCCAGAGATCTGACTGACTGCAACTTGGAAAGAAGACGGCCCTGCTGGACAGAGACCTCCCTCCTGCTTTGGGTGGGTCAACCAGTTTACATGTTTATTTCCACGTTTTGTCTTTTATGGATTGAATGGATGTGTCTCTCTCTCTCTCTTTTTTTTTTTTTTTTTGGTTTTTCGAGACAGGGTTTCTCTGTGGCTTTGGAGCCTGTCCTGGAACTAGCACTGTAGACCAGGCTGGTCTCGAACTCACAGAGATCCGCCTACCTCTGCCTCCCGAGTACTGGGATTAAAGGCGTGCGCCACCATCGCCCGGCTCTCATTTTTTTTTTCACGATTGCTTGCTTGCTTGCTTGCTTACTTACTTACTTACTTACTATCTGTTCAGCCCATCTCATTTACTTACTTCTTTAAAAAAAATGACCCACCTAGTTATTTACTTACTTACTTACTTACTTACTTGTTCATTCATTCCTTCACTTCCTTATCTTCTTTCATATATCTGTTTATTTATCTGCTGATTTAGCGTGACTCATTTACTTATTGAATGTTTCAATTATTATTTAGTTTTATTCATTTATTCATTCTTTATGTCTATTTTTATGTATGTATTTACTTACTTTCTTAATTTTTTTTTTACTTTTTAAAATTTACTTAATTTTTTTCTTTCTTTGGGAATGTAGATTCTTCCTTCCTTTCTTCCTTTCTTTCCTTCTTTCTGTCTCCTGACTGTCACTGGCTAAGAAAATGGTGGCCTCCATGTCACTGGTCAGCATAGCAGCTCCTAAAATGGAATTTGATGAAGGGATACATAGATAGATAGATAGATAGATAGATAGATAGATAGATAGATAGATAGATAGATAGATGGGATGCGCACACGCTCACACACACACACACACACACACACATATGCACGCACGTGCATGACATGTACAGATGGGGGGCGATTCCAATGTTTTCAGAGGAAGGTGCTCGCTGGTAATAATAAATGTGCTGGTAAATAAGGCTGGAAATAGCTGAATATTAAATCATTAAAACTCTTCAAATAAATAAAAAGCAATTCCATTTCTCTCTCTCTCTCTTTCTCACCATATACCAGCACATCTGAACTGACTGCAACATACAAAAGAAGAAGAAACACGGAAAGAAGACATCCCTGCTGGACAGGATCTGAGATGAGAATAAATTCATCGAATGGCTGCCAACAGCATTTCATTGAGAAGAGATTCCACATTTTATGCTGTACAGTTACTTAGTTAGATAGATAGATAAAGAGAGGCCTGTGAACTGGGGTGGGCTGTGGCTTCTCAGGTCACCTCAGGTCAGGGAGGGGCTGAGGAGTGTCCCATTGGCCTTGACAATAGGCAGGAGTCAGAGGTTAATGTCAGGGCAGGGCCTGAGAGTTCCTCAAAGGGAATGAATGGAGACCCTTGCTTACCTAAGAAATGCCTGACCTTGGAAAAGGACTTGTGGAAAGCGGGCCCTTGAAACTGTGGTTTCACATCTTACTAGAAAGCTCCCTCTTGGAAAGGAAAGTCATCGTGATATCTTACTCTTTTCCCAAGGATACCCTACCGACCCTTCTGATCATTCTTACTGAATTAAGTCTTCCACTGCAAATAAATAAATAAATAAATAATAAATGAAGTGGGTGAGTGAGTGAGTGAGTGAGTAAGTAAGTAAGTAAGTAAGTAAACAAGCAAATACGTGGATGGACAAATAAATACAAAGTTTGCTGTTGTTGACTGACTTTTGATTTCATAATGAATCTCTCTCTCTCTCTCTCTCACACACACACACACACACACACACACACACACACACACACTAAATATACAATAAAAGGAAGCATAACACCTTTACTCAGGGGGCAGAGTGAACTCTGAAAGTTTTCCAGGCGGGGGGGGGGGGGAGAGACAGAATATAAGAACAAAATGAGAAACAAGGAAAAATAGTGTTGCCTGGCTGGCCGGCTTTCAGTTCCCTGACAGAAATGAGCACATTGTGGAGGAAACACAAAGTTGTTACACTATGTGGGTGTGATGAGGAGAGATTGTGAGTGAGTGTCCTGTCAGAACAAAGTTAGTCCCATAGTTGATGAAATTCATTATCCCAAAACTTCAGCAGAATATATCCCAAGTTTGCAAATGTGTGATCAGCTTGTGACAGGTTGGGCTGGAGATGCTGAGAACTGGGGAGCCCTCAATGCAAGAGCAGACACTCATTCCCATGAAGAGGGAGAGAGGGAGGGAGGGAGGGAGGGATCATTCATTCCTATACTCAAGTTTAAAGAAAGATGAGTGGCTATCTATGGAGAGACCACTCACAGATATGAAAAATCATTTCCTAAAAATCAAATTTCTCAGTCAGTATGCAACTGCTATGGTGCTTCTCCTAGATAGAGCAAAACACACAAACAAACTGATTCCTTGATCTAGAGCCACAGTGCACATGCTGTGGAAAAGGGGACATGGCCAACTTGAATCACAATATTCATCAGAGCATGAAAAGAGCGTAAAAAGGACACAGAGGAGAGATAATTGTGGTCCTTCCTTCCTCCCTCCCTCCCTCCCTCCCTCCCTCCCTCCCTCCTTCCCTCAGGAAGTGACTGACAGATGAGACTTTGTCCAAGCAGGTTCTGTCTGAAATACCAGACTTGAGTTTCCCCCTCTGTGGGTATTAGCTAATCAGTCCTCCCTTCTTTCTGTAGGAAGGTGGTGCATGTCTCTCAGAACTTACCTGGTTTCCTCTGCACCAGGTGAACCAGGGAAAAGCTTTCTAAGCCTTATTCAGACCCATAGAGGCTGCGCTGTGTGTGACTTCAGAGACCTCAGGGAGTATAGGGGTGGGTGGGTGCTTGATGCTTCAGACTCATGTCATTGAAGGACATAACATAGTCTGGATTCACAGAGATTCACAACACAGAGCCATTGTCACTTACTAACAGCTCAGGACACCCAGAGCTAACAAGAAATTGCAGTCTCAGCCGGGCTTTAATCACAGCACACACACAGATCTCTGTGAATTCAAAGATGGCCTGATTTACAGAGTGAGTTTTAGGACAGCCCAAGATACAAAAAGAAACCCTTTCTTGAAAAACAAAGCAAAACAGCAAAAGAAAGAAAGACAAGGAAAAAGAAAAAAATGGCAGTCTCTTTCCACTCTCTCCTCCATTGGCTCTTAAAGAGCTCTCAAGCTGAACTGGAGACCATGGTGTCACTCAAAACTGGGAAGCCAGAAACCTTAGGGGGGTCACAGGAGTCGGACTGACTGCAGCACTTGATGCCTCAACCCTGCTAATGGCTGTGATATAAGGCATGGTAAAATACGGGCTTTGGCAGAGCACTACTCCCCTTTCTCTATTATTATTGCTACACAACGAAAAGGACCGGGGGGGGGGGGTGATGATGTGCAGTCAGTGCTGGTATTGAAATCTCACTGACTCCTTCCGCACTCCTTGTCAATTCCCGACTTTGTCAAATCAACTATCGTGAATCTTTGATGTGGGTTGGCCCTTTAGGAACTCAGAGAAACAAGACAGACAGACCTGTTTCATCCCAGAAACCTCCCAGTTCCTGAGCCCTAGCCCTGGAAGTCTCAAAGCCATCACATCCAGAAATCTCTCTAGTCCCTGCTAGTGGTGAACTCACTTCGTCTTCCCCAGGACCACTAATTATTTCTCCATGTTTTCCTGTGAGATCTGAGGCCAGCTTTCTTCTTCCTCCCTCTGGCCTCTCCACGAACGATCTCCATTCTCTAGACAACATGTCTAGAACCGAGTCTTATAGGCACCGAGAGAGTGTGTCTTGAGGGCAGTTGGCGTTTCTAGGACACGAGTGACATCACAAAATTCCGAGAGCTCTCTGGGATACCGTGGAATTTCCAGAGAAGGGACTGCTGATGTCGTGAGGCACGGCCTTTACCTCCTTGCTGATATTTCTCCCCGAACTGACCGACCGACCGACCGACCGACCAACCGGAACCTGAGGTTTCCTTTCCAGGAGTCTCTCCTCCGACACAGAGGGAGCCATTCAGGATTTCCTCCTTCCAAAACCAGAAATTTCTCTCTGCTTCATTAATATCTTCTCACTACTTCCTGAACCCATGGGGAGTTAGTTAGTTGAACACTCACTTTTTTCATGAATGACCCTTCCTCCCTCTCCTGAACATCTCATATTACTGATTCATACTCAGTAAAACAGTAATATGAGAAATTAGGCCAGGAGGACATGGAAGATGAGGGTTGAGTCTTCTGAAGTGAACAAGCACTTAGGGAAGGCTAAACTTAAGGGAATTTGACTCTGAGTGGCAAGACATGAATAGCTGCTGCCAAGGCACAGATACAGGCACCAACTGGGCCCTCGGCATCCTCCTGCATCATCAGAGCTGTGTGGGAAACTCAGCCCAAAGGAGGGGCCGTGTTCAAAGGGAGAGGGCATTTTCGAGGACAGCACTGTTTTCTTTTTCTTCTTTCTTTCTTTCTTTCTTTCTTTCTTTTTTTTTTTTCGAGACAGGGTTGTTCTGTAGTTTTTTTTTTTTTTTGGAGCCTGTCCTGGAACTAGCTCTTGTAGACAAGGCTGGTCTTGAACTCACATGCTTTCTTTTTTTTTTCTATTGGATATTTTTGACTTCTTTATCAAAGATCAGGTGTTCGAAGATGTGTGGATCGATATCCGGGTCTTCTATTCGGTTCCATTGGTCCTCCTGTCTGTTCTTATGCCAGGACCAGGCTGTTTTCAGAACTGTAGCTTACAGAGTGTTCTTGCAGGTGGGGCACAGAAGAGGTTAATTACGGTACCTTAGTTCTTCTGCTTTTCTAGCAGACCGGAGCCCAGCTGACAGGAATCCAGTAGAGATGGTGTCAAGGTTCACACTGACACTAACAGCTGTAACTTGAGCAGGATTTGTGATCCACATGAAATTTGCAATGAATTGCAGCAAATCTGTGACACTCTAACTTGCTCAGGCTCAGTATCTGAACATACAGATGTTTGCAATGATCACTGGCTTCAGGATTTTTTTTTTGTTGTTGTTGTTGTTGTTTTGTTTTTCCACGAGACAGGGTTTCCCTGTAGCTGAAGTTTAACGGCCTGGTGTTTTTGTGACTTACTGCTTCAAAGAACTTCTCCATTTCTTTATCCCTAAGGGAAAAGAAATATAATCACTAAATACATTTAAGTGTCTTTCAACCATTTTAGATCCCTCTGTTGAGAGTTCTCTGTTTAGGTCTGTACTCCATTTTTTAAAATTGGATTATTTGTTCTTTGGATGACCAATTTCTCGACTTCTTTGTGTATTTTGGAGATTAGTGAAGATCTTTTCCCATTCTGTAAGGCCGTCGTTTTGTCTTGTTGGCCATGTTCTTTGCTTTACAGAAGCTTTTCAGTTTCAGGAGGTCTCACTTATTAATTGTTTCTCTCAGTGTCTGTTTTTTTTTCTTTTTTCTTTCTTTTTTTTTCTTTTTTTTCTTTTTTTCTTTTTTCTTTTTTTTCTTCTTCTTCTTTTCTTTTTTTTTTCTTTTTTTTCTCTCTTTAGTTTTTTTCTTTGTTCTTTTTTTTTGTTTTGTTTTGTTTTTTCTTTTTTTTCTTTTTCTCTCAGTGTCTGTGCTACTGGGGTTCTATTTAGCAAGCGTTCTCCTGTGCCAATGTGTTCAAGTGCATTTGATATTTTTATTTTTATATTCTTTTATTGTGGATGAAGTCAATTATTTGAACTCTCAAATATTTTTATTGTTATTATCTCTCTATTTGTTTGCTTATTTGTGGTTGTTCACCAACTTGACTATCTAGAGGAAGTAAAAGTCGTAACATGGTTTCCGTAGGTGAACCTGCGGAAGGATCATTAACGTGAGAGAGCAGCGGCGGCGGCTCTGCCCGCCCGCTCGCCTGCCTCGCCCGAGTTCTCGCCGGGAGGCGCGCTCCCCGGGTCGCACGTGTGTTGTGCGCACGGAAGTGTGCGTGCGCACGGGCGCGCGTGGCGGTCGTGAGAGAGAGGTCGAGAGAGGGGGAAGGGGGACGGGCGCCGGCTCGCCCGCCCTCCTCGCCCCGTCCGAGGACCCGTGTCTGGCTCTGCCGCTGGCGGCTCACGGCGGACGGCGGCTCTCTTCCCGCTCTCGCTCTCCTCCGTCCACTCCCGCTGCTTGCCTCACCGCACCGCAGCGGCCCGCGGGTGTGTCCCCTCTTTCCCGGGCGCGCGCCTTTCCCTCTCCATCCCTCTTCACGGGGGAGGATGGGCGAGGGTCTGGCGGCGCCCCGGGCCCCCTCTCGCCGCCGACCTCCGCTCGCGCGCCGTGGCGCCGCGGCGCGCCTGTCGGGGAGGCGGCGGAGGTTGGGCGCACTTTTTTTTCCCCCCTCTCCACCTCCTTCTCCAAAGGACCGGGGTAGACCAGTAGTCCCTCCCACCGGGCGGGAGGCCATTTTTTTCCCCCGGGGATGCGGCGGGTCGACCAGATGTCCCGCTGGACTCTTTTTTCTTTCTTTTTTTTTTTTTAATGTATAATATATATTATATCTTCCTAGACCTGACGGGTCGACCAGTTGTCTCTGTGCACTTCCTTTTTTTTGACGGACTGGAAGCGGGTCGACCAGTTGTCCGATTAAATATTTGCCCTTAAAATGCTAAGTACCGGGGTCGACCAGTTGGCCTTGTGAACTTGGGTCGACCAGTTGTCTTTTTCCATGTCTTGATTGAATGATGTCATTCTTCAATGTGTTGGTGGTTAGTTTATCTCTTTTGTTCTCTATGCCAACACGCCCCACTCACCAAACACTTTTTTTTAAATTTATTTATTTACTTATTTTTATTTTACTTTTTTATTATTTATTTATTTATACATACATACATACATCCTGTCTATCTGTCCAGATGGGGCAGGGGTAGAAGGGGCTAGCTATGAGAGGAAGGTGCTCGGTGGGCATCCAGTTGTAAATAAGGCTGGGAATAAATAGCTGAATATTAATTCATTTGAGTAATATTAAAACTGTTCAAGTAGAAAACAATTGCTTTCTTTTTCTGTTTGCCCAGAGATCTGACTGACTGCAACTTGGAAAGAAGACGGCCCTGCTGGACAGAGACCTCCCTCCTGCTTTGGGTGGGTCGACCAGTTTACATGTTTATTTCCACGTTTTGTCTTTTATGGATTGAATGGATGTGTCTCTCTCTTTTTTTTTTTTTTTTTTTTTTGGTTTTTCGAGACAGGGTTTCTCTGTGGCTTTGGAGCCTGTCCTGGAACTAGCACTGTAGACCAGGCTGGTCTCGAACTCACAGAGATCCGCCTACCTCTGCCTCCCGAGTACTGGGATTAAAGGCGTGCGCCACCATCGCCCGGCTCTCATTTTTTTTTTCACGATTGCTTGCTTGCTTGCTTGCTTACTTACTTACTTACTTACTATCTGTTCAGCCCATCTCATTTACTTACTTCTTTAAAAAAAATGACCCACCTAGTTATTTACTTACTTACTTACTTACTTACTTGTTCATTCATTCCTTCACTTCCTTATCTTCTTTCATATATCTGTTTATTTATCTGCTGATTTAGCGTGACTCATTTACTTATTGAATGTTTCAATTATTATTTAGTTTTATTCATTTATTCATTCTTTATGTCTATTTTTATGTATGTATTTACTTACTTTCTTAATTTTTTTTTTACTTTTTAAAATTTACTTAATTTTTTTCTTTCTTTGGGAATGTAGATTCTTTCTTCCTTTCTTCCTTTCTTTCCTTCTTTCTGTCTCCTGACTGTCACTGGCTAAGAAAATGGTGGCCTCCATGTCACTGGTCAGCATAGCAGCTCCTAAAATGGAATTTGATGAAGGGATACATAGATAGATAGATAGATAGATAGATAGATAGATAGATAGATAGATAGATAGATAGATAGATGGGATGCGCACACGCTCACACACACACACACACACACACACATATGCACGCACGTGCATGACATGTACAGATGGGGGGCGATTCCAATGTTTTCAGAGGAAGGTGCTCGCTGGTAATAATAAATGTGCTGGTAAATAAGGCTGGAAATAGCTGAATATTAAATCATTAAAACTCTTCAAATAAATAAAAAGCAATTCCATTTCTCTCTCTCTCTCTTTCTCACCATATACCAGCACATCTGAACTGACTGCAACATACAAAAGAAGAAGAAACACGGAAAGAAGACATCCCTGCTGGACAGGATCTGAGATGAGAATAAATTCATCGAATGGCTGCCAACAGCATTTCATTGAGAAGAGATTCCACATTTTATGCTGTACAGTTACTTAGTTAGATAGATAAATAAAGAGAGGCCTGTGAACTGGGGTGGGCTGTGGCTTCTCAGGTCACCTCAGGTCAGGGAGGGGCTGAGGAGTGTCCCATTGGCCTTGACAATAGGCAGGAGTCAGAGGTTAATGTCAGGGCAGGGCCTGAGAGTTCCTCAAAGGGAATGAATGGAGACCCTTGCTTACCTAAGAAATGCCTGACCTTGGAAAAGGACTTGTGGAAAGCGGGCCCTTGAAACTGTGGTTTCACATCTTACTAGAAAGCTCCCTCTTGGAAGGGAAAGTCATCGTGATATCTTACTCTTTTCCCAAGGATACCCTACCTACCATTCTGATCATTCTTACTGAATTAAGTCTTCCACTGCAAATAAATAAATAAATAAATAATAAATGAAGTGGGTGAGTGAGTGAGTGAGTGAGTAAGTAAGTAAGTAAGTAAGTAAACAAGCAAATACGTGGATGGACAAATAAATACAAAGTTTGCTGTTGTTGACTGACTTTTGATTTCATAATGAATCTCTCTCTCTCTCTCTCTCTCTCTCTCACACACACACACACACACACGCACACTAAATATACAATAAAAGGAAGCATAACACCTTTACTCAGGGGGCAGAGTGAACTCTGAAAGTTTTCCAGGCGGGGGGGGGGGGGGAGAGACAGAATATAAGAACAAAATGAGAAACAAGGAAAAATAGTGTTGGCTGGCTGGCCGGCTTTCAGTTCCCTGACAGAAATGAGCACATTGTGGAGGAAACACAAAGTTGTTACACTATGTGGGTGTGATGAGGAGAGATTGTGAGTGAGTGTCCTGTCAGAACAAAGTTAGTCCCATAGTTGATGAAATTCATTATCCCAAAACTTCAGCAGAATATATCCCAAGTTTGCAAATGTGTGATCAGCTTGTGACAGGTTGGGCTGGAGATGCTGAGAACTGGGGAGCCCTCAATGCAAGAGCAGACACTCATTCCCATGAAGAGGGAGAGAGGGAGGGAGGGAGGGAGGGATCATTCATTCCTATACTCAAGTTTAAAGAAAGATGAGTGGCTATCTATGGAGAGACCACTCACAGATATGAAAAATCATTTCCTAAAAATCAAATTTCTCAGTCAGTATGCAACTGCTATGGTGCTTCTCCTAGATAGAGCAAAACACACAAACAAACTGATTCCTTGATCTAGAGCCACAGTGCACATGCTGTGGAAAAGGGGACATGGCCAACTTGAATCACAATATTCATCAGAGCATGAAAAGAGCGTAAAAAGGACACAGAGGAGAGATAATTGTGGTCCTTCCTTCCTCCCTCCCTCCCTCCCTCCCTCCCTCCCTCCCTCCCTCCTTCCCTCAGGAAGTGACTGACAGATGAGACTTTGTCCAAGCAGGTTCTGTCTGAAATACCAGACTTGAGTTTCCCCCTCTGTGGGTATTAGCTAATCAGTCCTCCCTTCTTTCTGTAGGAAGGTGGTGCATGTCTCTCAGAACTTACCTGGTTTCCTCTGCACCAGGTGAACCAGGGAAAAGCTTTCTAAGCCTTATTCAGACCCATAGAGGCTGCGCTGTGTGTGACTTCAGAGACCTCAGGGAGTATAGGGGTGGGTGGGTGCTTGATGCTTCAGACTCATGTCATTGAAGGACATAACATAGTCTGGATTCACAGAGATTCACAACACAGAGCCATTGTCACTTACTAACAGCTCAGGACACCCAGAGCTAACAAGAAATTGCAGTCTCAGCCGGGCTTTAATCACAGCACACACACAGATCTCTGTGAATTCAAAGATGGCCTGATTTACAGAGTGAGTTTTAGGACAGCCCAAGATACAAAAAGAAACCCTTTCTTGAAAAACAAAGCAAAACAGCAAAAGAAAGAAAGACAAGGAAAAAGAAAAAAATGGCAGTCTCTTTCCACTCTCTCCTCCATTGGCTCTTAAAGAGCTCTCAAGCTGAACTGGAGACCATGGTGTCACTCAAAACTGGGAAGCCAGAAACCTTAGGGGGGTCACAGGAGTCGGACTGACTGCAGCACTTGATGCCTCAACCCTGCTAATGGCTGTGATATAAGGCATGGTAAAATACGGGCTTTGGCAGAGCACTACTCCCCTTTCTCTATTATTATTGCTACACAACGAAAAGGACCGGGGGGGGGGGTGATGATGTGCAGTCAGTGCTGGTATTGAAATCTCACTGACTCCTTCCGCACTCCTTGTCAATTCCCGACTTTGTCAAATCAACTATCGTGAATCTTTGATGTGGGTTGGCCCTTTAGGAACTCAGAGAAACAAGACAGACAGACCTGTTTCATCCCAGAAACCTCCCAGTTCCTGAGCCCTAGCCCTGGATGTCTCAAAGCCATCACATCCAGAAATCTCTCTAGTCCCTGCTAGTGGTGAACTCACTTCGTCTTCCCCAGGACCACTAATTATTTCTCCATGTTTTCCTGTGAGATCTGAGGCCAGCTTTCTTCTTCCTCCCTCTGGCCTCTCCACGAACGATCTCCATTCTCTAGACAACATGTCTAGAACCGAGTCTTATAGGCACCGAGAGAGTGTGTCTTGAGGGCAGTTGGCGTTTCTAGGACACGAGTGACATCACAAAATTCCGAGAGCTCTCTGGGATACCGTGGAATTTCCAGAGAAGGGACTGCTGATGTCGTGAGGCACGGCCTTTACCTCCTTGCTGATATTTCTCCCCGAACTGACCGACCGACCGACCGACCGACCAACCGGAACCTGAGGTTTCCTTTCCAGGAGTCTCTCCTCCGACACAGAGGGAGCCATTCAGGATTTCCTCCTTCCAAAACCAGAAATTTCTCTCTGCTTCATTAATATCTTCTCACTACTTCCTGAACCCATGGGGAGTTAGTTAGTTGAACACTCACTTTTTTCATGAATGACCCTTCCTCCCTCTCCTGAACATCTCATATTACTGATTCATACTCAGTAAAACAGTAATATGAGAAATTAGGCCAGGAGGACATGGAAGATGAGGGTTGAGTCTTCTGAAGTGAACAAGCACTTAGGGAAGGCTAAACTTAAGGGAATTTGACTCTGAGTGGCAAGACATGAATAGCTGCTGCCAAGGCACAGATACAGGCACCAACTGGGCCCTCGGCATCCTCCTGCATCATCAGAGCTGTGTGGGAAACTCAGCCCAAAGGAGGGGCCGTGTTCAAAGGGAGAGGGCATTTTCGAGGACAGCACTGTTTTCTTTTTCTTCTTTCTTTCTTTCTTTCTTTCTTTCTTTCTTTCTTTCTTTCTTTCTTTTTTTTTTCGAGACAGGGTTGTTCTGTAGTTTTTTTTTTTTTGGAGCCTGTCCTGGAACTAGCTCTTGTAGACCAGGCTGGTCTTGAACTCACATGCTTTCTTTTTTTTTCTATTGGATATTTTTGACTTCTTTATCAAAGATCAGGTGTTCGAAGATGTGTGGATCGATATCCGGGTCTTCTATTCGGTTCCATTGGTCCTCCTGTCTGTTCTTATGCCAGGACCAGGCTGTTTTCAGAACTGTAGCTTACAGAGTGTTCTTGCAGGTGGGGCACAGAAGAGGTTAATTACGGTACCTTAGTTCTTCTGCTTTTCTAGCAGACCGGAGCCCAGCTGACAGGAATCCAGTAGAGATGGTGTCAAGGTTCACACTGACACTAACAGCTGTAACTTGAGCAGGATTTGTGATCCACATGAAATTTGCAATGAATTGCAGCAAATCTGTGACACTCTAACTTGCTCAGGCTCAGTATCTGAACATACAGATGTTTGCAATGATCACTGGCTTCAGGATTTTTTTTTTGTTGTTGTTGTTGTTGTTTTGTTTTTCCACGAGACAGGGTTTCCCTGTAGCTGAAGTTTAACGGCCTGGTGTTTTTGTGACTTACTGCTTCAAAGAACTTCTCCATTTCTTTATCCCTAAGGGAAAAGAAATATAATCACTAAATACATTTAAGTGTCTTTCAACCATTTTAGATCCCTCTGTTGAGAGTTCTCTGTTTAGGTCTGTACTCCATTTTTTAAAATTGGATTATTTGTTCTTTGGATGACCAATTTCTCGACTTCTTTGTGTATTTTGGAGATTAGTGAAGATCTTTTCCCATTCTGTAAGGCCGTCGTTTTGTCTTGTTGGCCATGTTCTTTGCTTTACAGAAGCTTTTCAGTTTCAGGAGGTCTCACTTATTAATTGTTTCTCTCAGTGTCTGTTTTTTTTTCTTTTTTTTTTCTTTTTTCTTTCTTTTTTTTTTCTTTTTTTTCTTTTTTTCTTTTTTTTCTTCTTCTTCTTTTCTTTTTTTTTCTTTTTTTTCTCTCTTTAGTTTTTTTCTTTGTTCTTTTTTTTTGTTTTGTTTTTCCTTTTTCTTTCTTTTTTCTTTTTTTTCTTTTTCTCTCAGTGTCTGTGCTACTGGGGTTCTATTTAGCAAGCGTTCTCCTGTGCCAATGTGTTCAAGTGCATTTGATATTTTTATTTTTATATTCATTTATTGTGGATGAAGTCAATTATTTGAACTCTCAAATATTTTTATTGTTATTATCTCTCTATTTGTTTGCTTATTTGTGGTTGTTCACCAACTTGACTATCTAGAGGAAGTAAAAGTCGTAACAAGGTTTCCGTAGGTGAACCTGCAGAAGGATCATTAACGTGAGAGAGCAGCGGCGGCGGCTCTGCCCGCCCGCTCGCCTGCCTCGCCCGAGTTCTCGCCGGGAGGCGCGCTCCCCGGGTCGCACGTGTGTTGTGCGCACGGAAGTGTGCGTGCGCACGGGCGCGCGTGGCGGTAGTGAGAGAGAGGTCGAGAGAGGGGGAAGGGGGACGGGCGCCGGCTCGCCCGCCCTCCTCGCCCCGTCCGAGGACCCGTGTCTGGCTCTGCCGCTGGCGGCTCACGGCGGACGGCGGCTCTCTTCCCGCTCTCGCTCTCCTCCGTCCACTCCCGCTGCTTGCCTCACCGCACCGCAGAGGCCCGCGGGTGTGTCCCCTCTTTCCCGGGCGCGCGCCTTTCCCTCTCCATCCCTCTTCCCGGGGGAGGATGGGCGAGGGTCTGGCGGCGCCCCGGGCCCCCTCTCGCCGCCGACCTCCGCTCGCGCGCCGTGGCGCCGCGGCGCGCCTGTCGGGGAGGCGGCGGAGGTTGGGCGCACTTTTTTTTCCCCCCTCTCCACCTCCTTCTCCAAAGGACCGGGGTAGACCAGTAGTCCCTCCCACCGGGCGGGAGGCCATTTTTTTACCCCGGGGATGCGGCGGGTCGACCAGATGTCCCGCTGGACTCTTTTTTTTTTTTTTTTTTTTTTTTTAATGTATAATATATATTATATCTTCCTAGACCTGACGGGTCGACCAGTTGTCTCTGTGCACTTCCTTTTTTTTGACGGACTGGAAGCGGGTCGACCAGTTGTCCGATTAAATATTTGGCCTTAAAATGCTAAGTACCGGGGTCGACCAGTTGGCCTTGTGAACTTGGGTCGACCAGTTGTCTTTTTCCATGTCTTGATTGAATGATGTCATTCTTCAATGTGTTGGTGGTTAGTTTATCTCTTTTGTTCTCTATGCCAACACGCCCCACTCACCAAACACTTTTTTTTAATTTATTTATTTACTTATTTTTATTTTACTTTTTTATTATTTATTTATTTATACATACATACATACATCCTGTCTATCTGTCCAGATGGGGCAGGGGTAGAAGGGGCTAGCTATGAGAGGAAGGTGCTCGGTGGGCATCCAGTTGTAAATAAGGCTGGGAATAAATAGCTGAATATTAATTCATTTGAGTAATATTAAAACTGTTCAAGTAGAAAACAATTGCTTTCTTTTTCTGTTTGCCCAGAGATCTGACTGACTGCAACTTGGAAAGAAGACGGCCCTGCTGGACAGAGACCTCCCTCCTGCTTTGGGTGGGTCGACCAGTTTACATGTTTATTTCCACGTTTTGTCTTTTATGGATTGAATGGATGTGTCTCTCTCTTTTTTTTTTTTTTTTTTTTTTGGTTTTTCGAGACAGGGTTTCTCTGTGGCTTTGGAGCCTGTCCTGGAACTAGCACTGTAGACCAGGCTGGTCTCGAACTCACAGAGATCCGCCTACCTCTGCCTCCCGAGTACTGGGATTAAAGGCGTGCGCCACCATCGCCCGGCTCTCATTTTTTTTTCACGATTGCTTGCTTGCTTGCTTGCTTACTTACTTACTTACTTACTATCTGTTCAGCCCATCTCATTTACTTACTTCTTTAAAAAAAATGACCCACCTAGTTATTTACTTACTTACTTACTTACTTACTTGTTCATTCATTCCTTCACTTCCTTATCTTCTTTCATATATCTGTTTATTTATCTGCTGATTTAGCGTGACTCATTTACTTATTGAATGTTTCAATTATTATTTAGTTTTATTCATTTATTCATTCTTTATGTCTATTTTTATGTATGTATTTACTTACTTTCTTAATTTTTTTTTTACTTTTTAAAATTTACTTAATTTTTTTCTTTCTTTGGGAATGTAGATTCTTTCTTCCTTTCTTCCTTTCTTTCCTTCTTTCTGTCTCCTGACTGTCACTGGCTAAGAAAATGGTGGCCTCCATGTCACTGGTCAGCATAGCAGCTCCTAAAATGGAATTAGATGAAGGGATACATAGATAGATAGATAGATAG
The DNA here is from genome assembly GCF_037038515.1 of Microtus pennsylvanicus. Lineage (NCBI taxonomy): Eukaryota > Metazoa > Chordata > Mammalia > Rodentia > Cricetidae > Microtus > Microtus pennsylvanicus. The sequence goes on from NC_134583.1 coordinate 2,512,868, forward strand.
ATAGATAGATAGATAGATAGATAGATAGATAGATAGATAGATAGATAGATAGATGGGATGCGCACACGCTCACACACACACACACACACACACATATGCACGCACGTGCATGACATGTACAGATGGGGGGCGATTCCAATGTTTTCAGAGGAAGGTGCTCGCTGGTAATAATAAATGTGCTGGTAAATAAGGCTGGAAATAGCTGAATATTAAATCATTAAAACTCTTCAAATAAATAAAAAGCAATTCCATTTCTCTCTCTCTCTCTTTCTCACCATATACCAGCACATCTGAACTGACTGCAACATACAAAAGAAGAAGAAACACGGAAAGAAGACATCCCTGCTGGACAGGATCTGAGATGAGAATAAATTCATCGAATGGCTGCCAACAGCATTTCATTGAGAAGAGATTCCACATTTTATGCTGTACAGTTACTTAGTTAGATAGATAGATAAAGAGAGGCCTGTGAACTGGGGTGGGCTGTGGCTTCTCAGGTCACCTCAGGTCAGGGAGGGGCTGAGGAGTGTCCCATTGGCCTTGACAATAGGCAGGAGTCAGAGGTTAATGTCAGGGCAGGGCCTGAGAGTTCCTCAAAGGGAATGAATGGAGACCCTTGCTTACCTAAGAAATGCCTGACCTTGGAAAAGGACTTGTGGAAAGCGGGCCCTTGAAACTGTGGTTTCACGTCTTACTAGAAAGCTCCCTCTTGGAAGGGAAAGTCATCGTGATATCTGACTCTTTTCCCAAGGATACCCTACCTACCATTCTGATCATTCTTACTGAATTAAGTCTTCCACTGCAAATAAATAAATAAATAAATAATAAATGAAGTGGGTGAGTGAGTGAGTGAGTGAGTAAGTAAGTAAGTAAATAAGTAAACAAGCAAATACGTGGATGGACAAATAAATACAAAGTTTGCTGTTGTTGACTGACTTTTGATTTCATAATGAATCTCTCTCTCTCTCTCTCTCTCTCTCTCTCTCACACACACACACACACACACACACGCACACTAAATATACAATAAAAGGAAGCATAACACCTTTACTCAGGGGGCAGAGTGAACTCTGAAAGTTTTCCAGGCGGGGGGGGGGAGAGACAGAATATAAGAACAAAATGAGAAACAAGGAAAAATAGTGTTGGCTGGCTGGCCGGCTTTCAGTTCCCTGACAGAAATGAGCACATTGTGGAGGAAACACAAAGTTGTTACACTATGTGGGTGTGATGAGGAGAGATTGTGAGTGAGTGTCCTGTCAGAACAAAGTTAGTCCCATAGTTGATGAAATTCATTATCCCAAAACTTCAGCAGAATATATCCCAAGTTTGCAAATGTGTGATCAGCTTGTGACAGGTTGGGCTGGAGATGCTGAGAACTGGGGAGCCCTCAATGCAAGAGCAGACACTCATTCCCATGAAGAGGGAGAGAGGGAGGGAGGGAGGGAGGGAGGGATCATTCATTCCTATACTCAAGTTTAAAGAAAGATGAGTGGCTATCTATGGAGAGACCACTCACAGATATGAAAAATCATTTCCTAAAAATCAAATTTCTCAGTCAGTATGCAACTGCTATGGTGCTTCTCCTAGATAGAGCAAAACACACAAACAAACTGATGCCTTGATCTAGAGCCACAGTGCACATGCTGTGGAAAAGGGGACATGGCCAACTTGAATCACAATATTCATCAGAGCATGAAAAGAGCGTAAAAAGGACACAGAGGAGAGATAATTGTGGTCCTTCCTTCCTCCCTCCCTCCCTCCCTCCCTCCCTCCCTCCCTCCCTCCCTCCCTCCTTCCCTCAGGAAGTGACTGACAGATGAGACTTTGTCCAAGCAGGTTCTGTCTGAAATACCAGACTTGAGTTTCCCCCTCTGTGGGTATTAGCTAATCAGTCCTCCCTTCTTTCTGTAGGAAGGTGGTGCATGTCTCTCAGAACTTACCTGGTTTCCTCTGCACCAGGTGAACCAGGGAAAAGCTTTCTAAGCCTTATTCAGACCCATAGAGGCTGCGCTGTGTGTGACTTCAGAGACCTCAGGGAGTATAGGGGTGGGTGGGTGCTTGATGCTTCAGACTCATGTCATTGAAGGACATAACATAGTCTGGATTCACAGAGATTCACAACACAGAGCCATTGTCACTTACTAACAGCTCAGGACACCCAGAGCTAACAAGAAATTGCAGTCTCAGCCGGGCTTTAATCACAGCACACACACAGATCTCTGTGAATTCAAAGATGGCCTGATTTACAGAGTGAGTTTTAGGACAGCCCAAGATACAAAAAGAAACCCTTTCTTGAAAAACAAAGCAAAACAGCAAAAGAAAGAAAGACAAGGAAAAAGAAAAAAATGGCAGTCTCTTTCCACTCTCTCCTCCATTGGCTCTTAAAGAGCTCTCAAGCTGAACTGGAGACCATGGTGTCACTCAAAACTGGGAAGCCAGAAACCTTAGGGGGGTCACAGGAGTCGGACTGACTGCAGCACTTGATGCCTCAACCCTGCTAATGGCTGTTATATAAGGCATGGTAAAATACGGGCTTTGGCAGAGCACTACTCCCCTTTCTCTATTATTATTGCTACACAACGAAAAGGACCGGGGGGGGGTGATGATGTGCAGTCAGTGCTGGTATTGAAATCTCACTGACTCCTTCCGCACTCCTTGTCAATTCCCGACTTTGTCAAATCAACTATCGTGAATCTTTGATGTGGGTTGGCCCTTTAGGAACTCAGAGAAACAAGACAGACAGACCTGTTTCATCCCAGAAACCTCCCAGTTCCTGAGCCCTAGCCCTGGAAGTCTCAAAGCCATCACATCCAGAAATCTCTCTAGTCCCTGCTAGTGGTGAACTTACTTCGTCTTCCCCAGGACCACTAATTATTTCTCCATGTTTTCCTGTGAGATCTGAGGCCAGCTTTCTTCTTCCTCCCTCTGGCCTCTCCACGAACGATCTCCATTCTCTAGACAACATGTCTAGAACCGAGTCTTATAGGCACCGAGAGAGTGTGTCTTGAGGGCAGTTGGCGTTTCTAGGACACGAGTGACATCACAAAATTCCGAGAGCTCTCTGGGATACCGTGGAATTTCCAGAGAAGGGACTGCTGATGTCGTGAGGCACGGCCTTTACCTCCTTGCTGATATTTCTCCCCAAACTGACCGACCGACCGACCGACCAACCGGAACCTGAGGTTTCCTTTCCAGGAGTCTCTCCTCCGACACAGAGGGAGCCATTCAGGATTTCCTCCTTCCAAAACCAGAAATTTCTCTCTGCTTCATTAATATCTTCTCACTACTTCCTGAACCCATGGGGAGTTAGTTAGTTGAACACTCACTTTTTTCATGAATGACCCTTCCTCCCTCTCCTGAACATCTCATATTACTGATTCATACTCAGTAAAACAGTAATATGAGAAATTAGGCCAGGAGGACATGGAAGATGAGGGTTGAGTCTTCTGAAGTGAACAAGCACTTAGGGAAGGCTAAACTTAAGGGAATTTGACTCTGAGTGGCAAGACATGAATAGCTGCTGCCAAGGCACAGATACAGGCACCAACTGGGCCCTCGGCATCCTCCTGCATCATCAGAGCTGTGTGGGAAACTCAGCCCAAAGGAGGGGCCGTGTTCAAAGGGAGAGGGCATTTTCGAGGACAGCACTGTTTTCTTTTTCTTCTTTCTTTCTTTCTTTCTTTCTTTCTTTCTTTCTTTCTTTCTTTTTTTTTTTCGAGACAGGGTTGTTCTGTAGTTTTTTTTTTTTTTTGGAGCCTGTCCTGGAACTAGCTCTTGTAGACCAGGCTGGTCTTGAACTCACATGCTTTCTTTTTTTTTCTATTGGATATTTTTGACTTCTTTATCAAAGATCAGGTGTTCGAAGATGTGTGGATCGATATCCGGGTCTTCTATTCGGTTCCATTGGTCCTCCTGTCTGTTCTTATGCCAGGACCAGGCTGTTTTCAGAACTGTAGCTTACAGAGTGTTCTTGCAGGTGGGGCACAGAAGAGGTTAATTACGGTACCTTAGTTCTTCTGCTTTTCTAGCAGACCGGAGCCCAGCTGACAGGAATCCAGTAGAGATGGTGTCAAGGTTCACACTGACACTAACAGCTGTAACTTGAGCAGGATTTGTGATCCACATGAAATTTGCAATGAATTGCAGCAAATCTGTGACACTCTAACTTGCTCAGGCTCAGTATCTGAACATACAGATGTTTGCAATGATCACTGGCTTCAGGATTTTTTTTTTGTTGTTGTTGTTGTTGTTTTGTTTTTCCACGAGACAGGGTTTCCCTGTAGCTGAAGTTTAACGGCCTGGTGTTTTTGTGACTTACTGCTTCAAAGAACTTCTCCATTTCTTTATCCCTAAGGGAAAAGAAATATAATCACTAAATACATTTAAGTGTCTTTCAACCATTTTAGATCCCTCTGTTGAGAGTTCTCTGTTTAGGTCTGTACTCCATTTTTTAAAATTGGATTATTTGTTCTTTGGATGACCAATTTCTCGACTTCTTTGTGTATTTTGGAGATTAGTGAAGATCTTTTCCCATTCTGTAAGGCCGTCGTTTTGTCTTGTTGGCCATGTTCTTTGCTTTACAGAAGCTTTTCAGTTTCAGGAGGTCTCACTTATTAATTGTTTCTCTCAGTGTCTGTTTTTTTTTCTTTTTTCTTTCTTTTTTTTTTCCTTTTTTTCTTTTTTTCTTTTTTTCTTTTTTTCCTTCTTCTTCTTTTCTTTTTTTTTCTTTTTTTTCTCTCTTTAGTTTTTTTCTTTGTTCTTTTTTTTTGTTTTGTTTTTCTTTTTTTTTTCTTTTTTCTTTTTTTTTCTTTTTCTCTCAGTGTCTGTGCTACTGGGGTTCTATTTAGCAAGCGTTCTCCTGTGCCAATGTGTTCAAGTGCATTTGATATTTTTATTTTTATATTCTTTTATTGTGGATGAAGTCAATTATTTGAACTCTCAAATATTTTTATTGTTATTATCTCTCTATTTGTTTGCTTATTTGTGGTTGTTCACCAACTTGACTATCTAGAGGAAGTAAAAGTCGTAACAAGGTTTCCGTAGGTGAACCTGCGGAAGGATCATTAACGTGAGAGAGCAGCGGCGGCGGCTCTGCCCGCCCGCTCGCCTGCCTCGCCCGAGTTCTCGCCGGGAGGCGCGCTCCCCGGGTCGCACGTGTGTTGTGCGCACGGAAGTGTGCGTGCGCACTGGCGCGCGTGGCGGTCGTGAGAGAGAGGTCGAGAGAGGGGGAAGGGGGACGGGCGCCGGCTCGCCCGCCCTCCTCGCCCCGTCCGAGGACCCGTGTCTGGCTCTGCCGCTGGCGGCTCACGGCGGACGGCGGCTCTCTTCCCGCTCTCGCTCTCCTCCGTCCACTCCCGCTGCTTGCCTCACCGCACCGCAGCGGCCCGCGGGTGTGTCCCCTCTTTCCCGGGCGCGCGCCTTTCCCTCTCCATCCCTCTTCCCGGGGGAGGATGGGCGAGGGTCTGGTGGCGCCCCGGGCCCCCTCTCGCCACCGACCTCCGCTCGCGCGCCGTGGCGCCGCGGCGCGCCTGTCGGGGAGGCGGCGGAGGTTGGGCACACTTTTTTTCCCCCCTCTCCACCTCCTTCTCCAAAGGACCGGGGTAGACCAGTAGTCCCTCCCACCGGGCGGGAGGCCATTTTTTTCCCCCGGGGATGCGGTGGGTCGACCAGATGTCCCGCTGGACTCTTTTTTTTTTTTTTTAATGTATAATATATATTATATCTTCCTAGACCTGACGGGTCGACCAGTTGTCTCTGTGCACTTCCTTTTTTTTGACGGACTGGAAGCGGGTCGACCAGTTGTCCGATTAAATATTTGGCCTTAAAATGCTAAGTACCGGGGTCGACCAGTTGGCCTTGTGAACTTGGGTCGACCAGTTGTCTTTTTCCATGTCTTGATTGACTGATGTCATTCTTCAATGTGTTGGTGGTTAGTTTATCTCTTTTGTTCTCTATGCCAACACGCCCCACTCACCAAACACTTTTTTTTAATTTATTTATTTACTTATTTTTATTTTACTTTTTTATTATTTATTTATTTATACATACATACATACATCCTGTCTATCTGTCCAGATGGGGCAGGGGTAGAAGGGGCTAGCTATGAGAGGAAGGTGCTCGGTGGGCATCCAGTTGTAAATAAGGCTGGGAATAAATAGCTGAATATTAATTCATTTGAGTAATATTAAAACTGTTCAAGTAGAAAACAATTGCTTTCTTTTTCTGTTTGCCCAGAGATCTGACTGACTGCAACTTGGAAAGAAGACGGCCCTGCTGGACAGAGACCTCCCTCCTGCTTTGGGTGGGTTGACCAGTTTACATGTTTATTTCCACGTTTTGTCTTTTATGGATTGAATGGATGTGTCTCTCTCTTTTTTTTTTTTTTTTTTTGGTTTTTCGAGACAGGGTTTCTCTGTGGCTTTGGAGCCTGTCCTGGAACTAGCACTGTAGACCAGGCTGGTCTCGAACTCACAGAGATCCGCCTACCTCTGCCTCCCGAGTACTGGGATTAAAGGCGTGCGCCACCATCGCCCGGCTCTCATTTTTTTTTTCACGATTGCTTGCTTGCTTGCTTGCTTACTTACTTACTTACTTACTATCTGTTCAGCCCATCTCATTTACTTACTTCTTTAAAAAAAATGACCCACCTAGTTATTTACTTACTTACTTACTTACTTACTTGTTCATTCATTCCTTCACTTCCTTATCTTCTTTCATATATCTGTTTATTTATCTGCTGATTTAGCGTGACTCATTTACTTATTGAATGTTTCAATTATTATTTAGTTTTATTCATTTATTCATTCTTTATGTCTATTTTTATGTATGTATTTACTTACTTTCTTAATTTTTTTTTTACTTTTTAAAATTTACTTAATTTTTTTCTTTCTTTGGGAATGTAGATTCTTTCTTCCTTTCTTCCTTTCTTTCCTTCTTTCTGTCTCCTGACTGTCACTGGCTAAGAAAATGGTGGCCTCCATGTCACTGGTCAGCATAGCAGCTCCTAAAATGGAATTTGATGAAGGGATACATAGATAGATAGATAGATAGATAGATAGATAGATAGATAGATAGATAGATAGATAGATAGATGGGATGCGCACACGCTCACACACACACACACACACACACACACACACACACACATATGCACGCACGTGCATGACATGTACAGATGGGGGGCGATTCCAATGTTTTCAGAGGAAGGTGCTCGCTGGTAATAATAAATGTGCTGGTAAATAAGGCTGGAAATAGCTGAATATTAAATCATTAAAACTCTTCAAATAAATAAAAAGCAATTCCATTTCTCTCTCTCTCTCTTTCTCACCATATACCAGCACATCTGAACTGACTGCAACATACAAAAGAAGAAGAAACACGGAAAGAAGACATCCCTGCTGGACAGGATCTGAGATGAGAATAAATTCATCGAATGGCTGCCAACAGCATTTCATTGAGAAGAGATTCCACATTTTATGCTGTACAGTTACTTAGTTAGATAGATAGATAAAGAGAGGCCTGTGAACTGGGGTGGGCTGTGGCTTCTCAGGTCACCTCAGGTCAGGGAGGGGCTGAGGAGTGTCCCATTGGCCTTGACAATAGGCAGGAGTCAGAGGTTAATGTCAGGGCAGGGCCTGAGAGTTCCTCAAAGGGAATGAATGGAGACCCTTGCTTACCTAAGAAATGCCTGACCTTGGAAAAGGACTTGTGGAAAGCGGGCCCTTGAAACTGTGGTTTCACGTCTTACTAGAAAGCTCCCTCTTGGAAGGGAAAGTCATCGTGATATCTTACTCTTTTCCCAAGGATACCCTACCTACCCTTCTGATCATTCTTACTGAATTAAGTCTTCCACTGCAAATAAATAAATAATAAATGAAGTGGGTGAGTGAGTGAGTGAGTGAGTAAGTAAGTAAGTAAGTAAACAAGCAAATACGTGGATGGACAAATAAATACAAAGTTTGCTGTTGTTGACTGACTTTTGATTTCATAATGAATCTCTCTCTCTCTCTCTCTCTCTCTCTCTCACACACACAAACACACACACACGCACACTAAATATACAATAAAAGGAAGCATAACACCTTTACTCAGGGGGCAGAGTGAACTCTGAAAGTTTTCCAGGCGGGGGGGGGGGGAGAGACAGAATATAAGAACAAAATGAGAAACAAGGAAAAATAGTGTTGGCTGGCTGGCCGGCTTTCAGTTCCCTGACAGAAATGAGCACATTGTGGAGGAAACACAAAGTTGTTACACTATGTGGGTGTGATGAGGAGAGATTGTGAGTGAGTGTCCTGTCAGAACAAAGTTAGTCCCATAGTTGATGAAATTCATTATCCCAAAACTTCAGCAGAATATATCCCAAGTTTGCCAATGTGTGATCAGCTTGTGACAGGTTGGGCTGGAGATGCTGAGAACTGGGGAGCCCTCAATGCAAGAGCAGACACTCATTCCCATGAAGAGGGAGAGAGGGAGGGAGGGAGGGAGGGAGGGAGGGATCATTCATTCCTATACTCAAGTTTAAAGAAAGATGAGTGGCTATCTATGGAGAGACCACTCACAGATATGAAAAATCATTTCCTAAAAATCAAATTTCTCAGTCAGTATGCAACTGCTATGGTGCTTCTCCTAGATAGAGCAAAACACACAAACAAACTGATTCCTTGATCTAGAGCCACAGTGCACATGCTGTGGAAAAGGGGACATGGCCAACTTGAATCACAATATTCATCAGAGCATGAAAAGAGCGTAAAAAGGACACAGAGGAGAGATAATTGTGGTCCTTCCTTCCTCCCTCCCTCCCTCCCTCCCTCCCTCCCTCCCTCCCTCCCTCCTTCCCTCAGGAAGTGACTGACAGATGAGACTTTGTCCAAGCAGGTTCTGTCTGAAATACCAGACTTGAGTTTCCCCCTCTGTGGGTATTAGCTAATCAGTCCTCCCTTCTTTCTGTAGGAAGGTGGTGCATGTCTCTCAGAACTTACCTGGTTTCCTCTGCACCAGGTGAACCAGGGAAAAGCTTTCTAAGCCTTATTCAGACCCATAGAGGCTGCGCTGTGTGTGACTTCAGAGACCTCAGGGAGTATAGGGGTGGGTGGGTGCTTGATGCTTCAGACTCATGTCATTGAAGGACATAACATAGTCTGGATTCACAGAGATTCACAACACAGAGCCATTGTCACTTACTAACAGCTCAGGACACCCAGAGCTAACAAGAAATTGCAGTCTCAGCCGGGCTTTAATCACAGCACACACACAGATCTCTGTGAATTCAAAGATGGCCTGATTTACAGAGTGAGTTTTAGGACAGCCCAAGATACAAAAAGAAACCCTTTCTTGAAAAACAAAGCAAAACAGCAAAAGAAAGAAAGACAAGGAAAAAGAAAAAAATGGCAGTCTCTTTCCACTCTCTCCTCCATTGGCTCTTAAAGAGCTCTCAAGCTGAACTGGAGACCATGGTGTCACTCAAAACTGGGAAGCCAGAAACCTTAGGGGGGTCACAGGAGTCGGACTGACTGCAGCACTTGATGCCTCAACCCTGCTAATGGCTGTGATATAAGGCATGGTAAAATACGGGCTTTGGCAGAGCACTACTCCCCTTTCTCTATTATTATTGCTACACAACGAAAAGGACCGGGGGGGGGGTGATGATGTGCAGTCAATGCTGGTATTGAAATCTCACTGACTCCTTCCGCACTCCTTGTCAATTCCCGACTTTGTCAAATCAACTATCGTGAATCTTTGATGTGGGTTGGCCCTTTAGGAACTCAGAGAAACAAGACAGACAGACCTGTTTCATCCCAGAAACCTCCCAGTTCCTGAGCCCTAGCCCTGGAAGTCTCAAAGCCATCACATCCAGAAATCTCTCTAGTCCCTGCTAGTGGTGAACTCACTTCGTCTTCCCCAGGACCACTAATTATTTCTCCATGTTTTCCTGTGAGATCTGAGGCCAGCTTTCTTCTTCCTCCCTCTGGCCTCTCCACGAACGATCTCCATTCTCTAGACAACATGTCTAGAACCGAGTCTTATAGGCACCGAGAGAGTGTGTCTTGAGGGCAGTTGGCGTTTCTAGGACACGAGTGACATCACAAAATTCCGAGAGCTCTCTGGGATACCGTGGAATTTCCAGAGAAGGGACTGCTGATGTCGTGAGGCACGGCCTTTACCTCCTTGCTGATATTTCTCCCCGAACTGACCGACCGACCGACCGACCGACCAACCGGAACCTGAGGTTTCCTTTCCAGGAGTCTCTCCTCCGACACAGAGGGAGCCATTCAGGATTTCCTCCTTCCAAAACCAGAAATTTCTCTCTGCTTCATTAATATCTTCTCACTACTTCCTGAACCCATGGGGAGTTAGTTAGTTGAACACTCACTTTTTTCATGAATGACCCTTCCTCCCTCTCCTGAACATCTCATATTACTGATTCATACTCAGTAAAACAGTAATATGAGAAATTAGGCCAGGAGGACATGGAAGATGAGGGTTGAGTCTTCTGAAGTGAACAAGCACTTAGGGAAGGCTAAACTTAAGGGAATTTGACTCTGAGTGGCAAGACATGAATAGCTGCTGCCAAGGCACAGATACAGGCACCAACTGGGCCCTCGGCATCCTCCTGCATCATCAGAGCTGTGTGGGAAACTCAGCCCAAAGGAGGGGCCGTGTTCAAAGGGAGAGGGCATTTTCGAGGACAGCACTGTTTTCTTTTTCTTCTTTCTTTCTTTCTTTCTTTCTTTCTTTCTTTCTTTCTTTCTTTCTTTTTTTTTTTCGAGACAGGGTTGTTCTGTAGTTTTTTTTTTTTTGGAGCCTGTCCTGGAACTAGCTCTTGTAGACCAGGCTGGTCTTGAACTCACATGCTTTCTTTTTTTTTCTATTGGATATTTTTGACTTCTTTATCAAAGATCAGGTGTTCGAAGATGTGTGGATCGATATCCGGGTCTTCTATTCGGTTCCATTGGTCCTCCTGTCTGTTCTTATGCCAGGACCAGGCTGTTTTCAGAACTGTAGCTTACAGAGTGTTCTTGCAGGTGGGGCACAGAAGAGGTTAATTACGGTACCTTAGTTCTTCTGCTTTTCTAGCAGACCGGAGCCCAGCTGACAGGAATCCAGTAGAGATGGTGTCAAGGTTCACACTGACACTAACAGCTGTAACTTGAGCAGGATTTGTGATCCACATGAAATTTGCAATGAATTGCAGCAAATCTGTGACACTCTAACTTGCTCAGGCTCAGTATCTGAACATACAGATGTTTGCAATGATCACTGGCTTCAGGATTTTTTTGTTGTTGTTGTTGTTGTTTTGTTTTTCCACGAGACAGGGTTTCCCTGTAGCTGAAGTTTAACGGCCTGGTGTTTTTGTGACTTACTGCTTCAAAGAACTTCTCCATTTCTTTATCCCTAAGGGAAAAGAAATATAATCACTAAATACATTTAAGTGTCTTTCAACCATTTTAGATCCCTCTGTTGAGAGTTCTCTGTTTAGGTCTGTACTCCATTTTTTAAAATTGGATTATTTGTTCTTTGGATGACCAATTTCTCGACTTCTTTGTGTATTTTGGAGATTAGTGAAGATCTTTTCCCATTCTGTAAGGCCGTCATTTTGTCTTGTTGGCCATGTTCTTTGCTTTACAGAAGCTTTTCAGTTTCAGGAGGTCTCACTTATTAATTGTTTCTCTCAGTGTCTGTTTTTTTTTCTTTTTTTTTCTTTTTTCTTTCTTTTTTTTTTTTTTTTTCTTTTTTTCTTTTTTTCTTTTTTTTCTTCTTCTTCTTTTCTTTTTTTTTCTTTTTTTTCTCTCTTTAGTTTTTTTCTTTGTTCTTTTTTTTTGTTTTGTTTTTCTTTTTTTTTTCTTTTTTCTTTTTTTTCTTTTTCTCTCAGTGTCTGTGCTACTGGGGTTCTATTTAGCAAGCGTTCTCTTGTGCCAATGTGTTCAAGTGCATTTGATATTTTTATTTTCATATTCTTTTATTGTGGATGAAGTCAATTATTTGAACTCTCAAATATTTTTATTGTTATTATCTCTCTATTTGTTTGCTTATTTGTGGTTGTTCACCAACTTGACTATCTAGAGGAAGTAAAAGTCGTAACAAGGTTTCCGTAGGTGAACCTGCGGAAGGATCATTAACGTGAGAGAGCAGCGGCGGCGGCTCTGCCCGCCCGCTCGCCTGCCTCGCCCGAGTTCTCGCCGGGAGGCGCGCTCCCCGGGTCGCACGTGTGTTGTGCGCACGGAAGTGTGCGTGCGCACGGGCGCGCGTGGCGGTCGTGAGAGAGAGGTCGAGAGAGGGGGAAGGGGGACGGGCGCCGGCTCGCCCGCCCTCCTCGCCCCGTCCGAGGACCCGTGTCTGGCTCTGCCGCTGGCGGCTCACGGCGGACGGCGGCTCTCTTCCCGCTCTCGCTCTCCTCCGTCCACTCCCGCTGCTTGCCTCACCGCACCGCAGCGGCCCGCGGGTGTGTCCCCTCTTTCCCGGGCGCGCGCCTTTCCCTCTCCATCCCTCTTCCCGGGGGAGGATGGGCGAGGGTCTGGCGGCGCCCCGGGCCCCCTCTCGCCGCCGACCTCTGCTCGCGCGCCGTGGCGCCGCGGTGCGCCTGTCGGGGAGGCGGCGGAGGTTGGGCGCACTTTTTTTCCCCCCTCTCCACCTCCTTCTCCAAAGGACCGGGGTAGACCAGTAGTCCCTCCCACCGGGCGGGAGGCCATTTTTTTCCCCCGGGGATGTGGCGGGTCGACCAGATGTCCCGCTGGACTCTTTTTTTTTTTTTTTTTAATGTATAATATATATTATATCTTCCTAGACCTGACGGGTCGACCAGTTGTCTCTGTGCACTTCCTTTTTTTTGACGGACTGGAAGCGGGTCGACCAGTTGTCCGATTAAATATTTGGCCTTAAAATGCTAAGTACCGGGGTCGACCAGTTGGCCTTGTGAACTTGGGTCGACCAGTTGTCTTTTTCCATGTCTTGATTGAATGATGTCATTCTTCAATGTGTTGGTGGTTAGTTTATCTCTTTTGTTCTCTATGCCAACACGCCCCACTCACCAAACACTTTTTTTTTAATTTATTTATTTACTTATTTTTATTTTACTTTTTTATTATTTATTTATTTATTTATACATACATACATACATCCTGTCTATCTGTCCAGATGGGGCAGGGGTAGAAGGGGCTAGCTATGAGAGGAAGGTGCTCGGTGGGCATCCAGTTGTAAATAAGGCTGGGAATAAATAGCTGAATATTAATTCATTTGAGTAATATTAAAACTGTTCAAGTAGAAAACAATTGCTTTCTTTTTCTGTTTGCCCAGAGATCTGACTGACTGCAACTTGGAAAGAAGACGGCCCTGCTGGACAGAGACCTCCCTCCTGCTTTGGGTGGGTCGACCAGTTTACATGTTTATTTCCACGTTTTGTCTTTTATGGATTGAATGGATGTGTCTCTCTCTTTTTTTTTTTTTTTTTTTGGTTTTTCGAGACAGGGTTTCTCTGTGGCTTTGGAGCCTGTCCTGGAACTAGCACTGTAGACCAGGCTGGTCTCGAACTCACAGAGATCCGCCTACCTCTGCCTCCCGAGTACTGGGATTAAAGGCGTGCGCCACCATCGCCCGGCTCTCATTTTTTTTTTCACGATTGCTTGCTTGCTTGCTTACTTACTTACTTACTTACTTACTATCTGTTCAGCCCATCTCATTTACTTACTTCTTTAAAAAAAAATGACCCACCTAGTTATTTACTTACTTACTTACTTACTTACTTGTTCATTCATTCCTTCACTTCCTTATCTTCTTTCATATATCTGTTTATTTATCTGCTGATTTAGCGTGACTCATTTACTTATTGAATGTTTCAATTATTATTTAGTTTTATTCATTTATTCATTCTTTATGTCTATTTTTATGTATGTATTTACTTACTTTCTTAATTTTTTTTTTACTTTTTAAAATTTACTTAATTTTTTTCTTTCTTTGGGAATGTAGATTCTTTCTTCCTTTCTTCCTTTCTTTCCTTCTTTCTGTCTCCTGACTGTCACTGGCTAAGAAAATGGTGGCCTCCATGTCACTGGTCAGCATAGCAGCTCCTAAAATGGAATTTGATGAAGGGATACATAGATAGATAGATAGATAGATAGATAGATAGATAGATAGATAGATAGATAGATAGATAGATGGGATGCGCACACGCTCACACACACACACACACACACACACACATATGCACGCACGTGCATGACATGTACAGATGGGGGGCGATTCCAATGTTTTCAGAGGAAGGTGCTCGCTGGTAATAATAAATGTGCTGGTAAATAAGGCTGGAAATAGCTGAATATTAAATCATTAAAACTCTTCAAATAAATAAAAAGCAATTCCATTTCTCTCTCTCTCTCTTTCTCACCATATACCAGCACATCTGAACTGACTGCAACATACAAAAGAAGAAGAAACACGGAAAGAAGACATCCCTGCTGGACAGGATCTGAGATGAGAATAAATTCATCGAATGGCTGCCAACAGCATTTCATTGAGAAGAGATTCCACATTTTATGCTGTACAGTTACTTAGTTAGATAGATAGATAAAGAGAGGCCTGTGAACTGGGGTGGGCTGTGGCTTCTCAGGTCACCTCAGGTCAGGGAGGGGCTGAGGAGTGTCCCATTGGCCTTGACAATAGGCAGGAGTCAGAGGTTAATGTCAGGGCAGGGCCTGAGAGTTCCTCAAAGGGAATGAATGGAGACCCTTGCTTACCTAAGAAATGCCTGACCTTGGAAAAGGACTTGTGGAAAGCGGGCCCTTGAAACTGTGGTTTCACGTCTTACTAGAAAGCTCCCTCTTGGAAGGGAAAGTCATCGTGATATCTTACTCTTTTCCCAAGGATACCCTACCTACCCTTCTGATCATTCTTACTGAATTAAGTCTTCCACTGCAAATAAATAAATAATAAATGAAGTGGGTGAGTGAGTGAGTGAGTGAGTAAGTAAGTAAGTAAGTAAGTAAACAAGCAAATACGTGGATGGACAAATAAATACAAAGTTTGCTGTTGTTGACTGACTTTTCATTTCATAATGAATCTCTCTCTCTCTCTCTCTCTCTCTCACACACACACACACACACACACTAAATATACAATAAAAGGAAGCATAACACCTTTACTCAGGGGGCAGAGTGAACTCTGAAAGTTTTCTAGGCGGGGGGTGGGGGGGGAGAGACAGAATATAAGAACAAAATGAGAAACAAGGAAAAATAGTGTTGGCTGGCTGGCCGGCTTTCAGTTCCCTGACAGAAATGAGCACATTGTGGAGGAAACACAAAGTTGTTACACTATGTGGGTGTGATGAGGAGAGATTGTGAGTGAGTGTCCTGTCAGAACAAAGTTAGTCCCATAGTTGATGAAATTCATTATCCCAAAACTTCAGCAGAATATATCCCAAGTTTGCAAATGTGTGATCAGCTTGTGACAGGTTGGGCTGGAGATGCTGAGAACTGGGGAGCCCTCAATGCAAGAGCAGACACTCATTCCCATGAAGAGGGAGAGAGGGAGGGAGGGAGGGAGGGAGGGATCATTCATTCCTATACTCAAGTTTAAAGAAAGATGAGTGGCTATCTATGGAGAGACCACTCACAGATATGAAAACTCATTTCCTAAAAATCAAATTTCTCAGTCAGTATGCAACTGCTATGGTGCTTCTCCTAGATAGAGCAAAACACACAAACAAACTGATTCCTTGATCTAGAGCCACAGTGCACATGCTGTGGAAAAGGGGACATGGCCAACTTGAATCACAATATTCATCAGAGCATGAAAAGAGCATAAAAAGGACACAGAGGAGAGATAATTGTGGTCCTTCCTTCCTCCCTCCCTCCCTCCTTCCCTCCCTCCCTCTTTCCCTCAGGAAGTGACTGACAGATGAGACTTTGTCCAAGCAGGTTCTGTCTGAAATACCAGACTTGAGTTTCCCCCTCTGTGGGTATTAGCTAATCAGTCCTCCCTTCTTTCTGTAGGAAGGTGGTGCATGTCTCTCAGAACTTACCTGGTTTCCTCTGCACCAGGTGAACCAGGGAAAAGCTTTCTAAGCCTTATTCAGACCCATAGAGGCTGCGCTGTGTGTGACTTCAGAGACCTCAGGGAGTATAGGGGTGGGTGGGTGCTTGATGCTTCAGACTCATGTCATTGAAGGACATAACATAGTCTGGATTCACAGAGATTCACAACACAGAGCCATTGTCACTTACTAACAGCTCAGGACACCCAGAGCTAACAAGAAATTGCAGTCTCAGCCGGGCTTTAATCACAGCACACACACAGATCTCTGTGAATTCAAAGATGGCCTGATTTACAGAGTGAGTTTTAGGACAGCCCAAGATACAAAAAGAAACCCTTTCTTGAAAAACAAAGCAAAACAGCAAAAGAAAGAAAGACAAGGAAAAAGAAAAAAATGGCAGTCTCTTTCCACTCTCTCCTCCATTGGCTCTTAAAGAGCTCTCAAGCTGAACTGGAGACCATGGTGTCACTCAAAACTGGGAAGCCAGAAACCTTAGGGGGGTCACAGGAGTCGGACTGACTGCAGCACTTGATGCCTCAACCCTGCTAATGGCTGTGATATAAGGCATGGTAAAATACGGGCTTTGGCAGAGCACTACTCCCCTTTCTCTATTATTATTGCTACACAACGAAAAGGACGGGGGGGGGGGGTGATGATGTGCAGTCAGTGCTGGTATTGAAATCTCACTGACTCCTTCCGCACTCCTTGTCAATTCCCGACTTTGTCAAATCAACTATCGTGAATCTTTGATGTGGGTTGGCCCTTTAGGAACTCAGAGAAACAAGACAGACAGACCTGTTTCATCCCAGAAACCTCCCAGTTCCTGAGCCCTAGCCCTGGAAGTCTCAAAGCCATCACATCCAGAAATCTCTCTAGTCCCTGCTAGTGGTGAACTCACTTCGTCTTCCCCAGGACCACTAATTATTTCTCCATGTTTTCCTGTGAGATCTGAGGCCAGCTTTCTTCTTCCTCCCTCTGGCCTCTCCACGAACGATCTCCATTCTCTAGACAACATATCTAGAACCGAGTCTTATAGGCACCGAGAGAGTGTGTCTTGAGGGCAGTTGGCGTTTCTAGGACACGAGTGACATCACAAAATTCCGAGAGCTCTCTGGGATACCGTGGAATTTCCAGAGAAGGGACTGCTGATGTCGTGAGGCACGGCCTTTACCTCCTTGCTGATATTTCTCCCCGAACTGACCGACCGACCGACCGACCGACCAACCGGAACCTGAGGTTTCCTTTCCAGGAGTCTCTCCTCCGACACAGAGGGAGCCATTCAGGATTTCCTCCTTCCAAAACCAGAAATTTCTCTCTGCTTCATTAATATCTTCTCACTACTTCCTGAACCCATGGGGAGTTAGTTAGTTGAACACTCACTTTTTTCATGAATGACCCTTCCTCCCTCTCCTGAACATCTCATATTACTGATTCATACTCAGTAAAACAGTAATATGAGAAATTAGGCCAGGAGGACATGGAAGATGAGGGTTGAGTCTTCTGAAGTGAACAAGCACTTAGGGAAGGCTAAACTTAAGGGAATTTGACTCTGAGTGGCAAGACATGAATAGCTGCTGCCAAGGCACAGATACAGGCACCAACTGGGCCCTCGGCATCCTCCTGCATCATCAGAGCTGTGTGGGAAACTCAGCCCAAAGGAGGGGCCGTGTTCAAAGGGAGAGGGCATTTTCGAGGACAGCACTGTTTTCTTTTTCTTCTTTCTTTCTTTCTTTCTTTCTTTCTTTTTTTTTTTTCGAGACAGGGTTGTTCTGTAGTTTTTTTTTTTTTGGAGCCTGTCCTGGAACTAGCTCTTGTAGACCAGGCTGGTCTTGAACTCACATGCTTTCTTTTTTTTTCTATTGGATATTTTTGACTTCTTTATCAAAGATCAGGTGTTCGAAGATGTGTGGATCGATATCCGGGTCTTCTATTCGGTTCCATTGGTCCTCCTGTCTGTTCTTATGCCAGGACCAGGCTGTTTTCAGAACTGTAGCTTACAGAGTGTTCTTGCAGGTGGGGCACAGAAGAGGTTAATTACGGTACCTTAGTTCTTCTGCTTTTCTAGCAGACCGGAGCCCAGCTGACAGGAATCCAGTAGAGATGGTGTCAAGGTTCACACTGACACTAACAGCATTAACTTGAGCAGGATTTGCGATCCACATGAAATTTGCAATGAATTGCAGCAAATCTGTGACACTCTAACTTGCTCAGGCTCAGTATCTGAACATACAGATGTTTGCAATGATCACTGGCTTCAGGATTTTTTTTTTGTTGTTGTTGTTGTTGTTTTGTTTTTCCACGAGACAGGGTTTCCCTGTAGCTGAAGTTTAACGGCCTGGTGTTTTTGTGACTTACTGCTTCAAAGAACTTCTCCATTTCTTTATCCCTAAGGGAAAAGAAATATAATCACTAAATACATTTAAGTGTCTTTCAACCATTTTAGATCCCTCTGTTGAGAGTACTCTGTTTAGGTCTGTACTCCATTTTTTAAAATTGGATTATTTGTTCTTTGGATGACCAATTTCTCGACTTCTTTGTGTATTTTGGAGATTAGTGAAGATCTTTTCCCATTCTGTAAGGCCGTCGTTTTGTCTTGTTGGCCATGTTCTTTGCTTTACAGAAGCTTTTCAGTTTCAGGAGGTCTCACTTATTAATTGTTTCTCTCAGTGTCTGTTTTTTTTTCTTTTTTTTTCTTTTTTCTTTCTTTTTTTTTTTTTTCTTTTTTTCTTTTTTTCTTTTTTTTCTTCTTCTTCTTTTCTTTTTTTTTCTTTTTTTTCTCTCTTTAGTTTTTTTCTTTGTTCTTTTTTTTTTGTTTTGTTTTTCTTTTTTTTTTCTTTTTTCTTTTTTTTCTTTTTCTCTCAGTGTCTGTGCTACTGGGGTTCTATTTAGCAAGCGTTCTCCTGTGCCAATGTGTTCAAGTGCATTTGATATTTTTATTTTTATATTCTTTTATTGTGGATGAAGTCAATTATTTGAACTCTCAAATATTTTTATTGTTATTATCTCTCTATTTGTTTGCTTATTTGTGGTTGTTCACCAACTTGACTATCTAGAGGAAGTAAAAGTCGTAACAAGGTTTCCTTAGGTGAACCTGCGGAAGGATCATTAACGTGAGAGAGCAGCGGCGGCGGCTCTGCCCGCCCGCTCGCCTGCCTCACCCGAGTTCTCGCCGGGAGGCGCGCTCCCCGGGTCGCACGTGTGTTGTGCGCACGGAAGTGTGCGTGCGCACGGGCGCGCGTGGCGGTCGTGAGAGAGAGGTCGAGAGAGGGGGAAGGGGGACAGGCGCCGGCTCGCCCGCCCTCCTCGCCCCGTCCGAGGACCCGTGTCTGGCTCTGCCGCTGGCGGCTCACGGCGGACGGCGGCTCTCTTCCCGCTCTTGCTCTCCTCCGTCCACTCCCGCTGCTTGCCTCACCGCACCGCAGCGGCCCGCGGGTGTGTCCCCTCTTTCCCGGGCGCGCGCCTTTCCCTCTCCATCCCTCTTCCCGGGGGAGGATGGGCGAGGGTCTGGCAGCGCCCCGGGCCCCCTCTCGCCGCCGACCTCCGCTCGCGCGCCGAGGCGCCGCGGCGCGCCTGTCGGGGAGGCGGCGGAGGTTGTTCGCACTTTTTTTTCCCCCCTCTCCACCTCCTTCTCCAAAGGACCGGGGTAGACCAGTAGTCCCTCCCACCGGGCGGGAGGCCATTTTTTTCCCCCGGGGATGCGGCGGGTCGACCAGATGTCCCGCTGGACTCTTTTTTTTTTTTTTTTTTTTTAATGTATAATATATATTATATCTTCCTAGACCTGACGGGTCGACCAGTTGTCTCTGTGCACTTCCTTTTTTTTTGACGGACTGGAAGCGGGTCGACCAGTTGTCCGATTAAATATTTGGCCTTAAAATGCTAAGTACCGGGGTCGACCAGTTGGCCTTGTGATCTTGGGTCGACCAGTTGTCTTTTTCCATGTCTTGATTGACTGATGTCATTCTTCAATGTGTTGGTGGTTAGTTTATCTCTTTTGTTCTCTATGCCAACACGCCCCACTCACCAAACACTTTTTTTTTAATTTATTTATTTACTTATTTTTATTTTACTTTTTTATTATTTATTTATTTATTTATACATACATACATACATCCTGTCTATCTGTCCAGATGGGGCAGGGGTAGAAGGGGCTAGCTATGAGAGGAAGGTGCTCGGTGGGCATCCAGTTGTAAATAAGGCTGGGAATAAATAGCTGAATATTAATTCATTTGAGTAATATTAAATCTGTTCAAGTAGAAAACAATTGCTTTCTTTTTCTGTTTGCCCAGAGATCTGACTGACTGCAATTTGGAAAGAAGACGGCCCTGCTGGACAGAGACCTCCCTCCTGCTTTGGGTGGGTCGACCAGTTTACATGTTTATTTCCACGTTTTGTCTTTTATGGATTGAATGGATGTGTCTCTCTCTTTTTTTTTTTTTTTTTTTTTGGTTTTTCGAGACAGGGTTTCTCTGTGGCTTTGGAGCCTGTCCTGGAACTAGCACTGTAGACCAGGCTGGTCTCGAACTCACAGAGATCCGCCTACCTCTGCCTCCCGAGTACTGGGATTAAAGGCGTGCGCCACCATCGCCCGGCTCTCATTTTTTTTTCACGATTGCTTGCTTGCTTGCTTGCTTACTTACTTACTTACTTACTATCTGTTCAGCCCATCTCATTTACTTACTTCTTTAAAAAAAATGACCCACCTAGTTATTTACTTACTTACTTACTTACTTACTTGTTCATTCATTCCTTCACTTCCTTATCTTCTTTCATATATCTGTTTATTTATCTGCTGATTTAGCGTGACTCATTTACTTATTGAATGTTTCAATTATTATTTAGTTTTATTCATTTATTCATTCTTTATGTCTATTTTTATGTATGTATTTACTTACTTTCTTAATTTTTTTTTTACTTTTTAAAATTTACTTAATTTTTTTCTTTCTTTGGGAATGTAGATTCTTTCTTCCTTTCTTCCTTTCTTTCCTTCTTTCTGTCTCCTGACTGTCACTGGCTAAGAAAATGGTGGCCTCCATGTCACTGGTCAGCATAGCAGCTCCTAAAATGGAATTTGATGAAGGGATAGATAGATAGATAGATAGATAGATAGATAGATAGATAGATAGATAGATAGATGGGATGCGCACACGCTCACACACACACACACACACACACACACACACACACATATGCACGCACGTGCATGACATGTACAGATGGGGGGCGATTCCAATGTTTTCAGAGGAAGGTGCTCGCTGGTAATAATAAATGTGCTGGTAAATAAGGCTGGAAATAGCTGAATATTAAATCATTAAAACTCTTCAAATAAATGAAAAGCAATTCCATTTCTCTCTCTCTCTCTTTCTCACCATATACCAGCACATCTGAACTGACTGCAACATACAAAAGAAGAAGAAACACGGAAAGAAGACATCCCTGCTGGACAGGATCTGAGATGAGAATAAATTCATCGAATGGCTGCCAACAGCATTTCATTGAGAAGAGATTCCACATTTTATGCTGTACAGTTACTTAGTTAGATAGATAGATAAAGAGAGGCCTGTGAACTGGGGTGGGCTGTGGCTTCTCAGGTCACCTCAGGTCAGGGAGGGGCTGAGGAGTGTCCCATTGGCCTTGACAATAGGCAGGAGTCAGAGGTTAATGTCAGGGCAGGGCCTGAGAGTTCCTCAAAGGGAATGAATGGAGACCCTTGCTTACCTAAGAAATGCCTGACCTTGGAAAAGGACTTGTGGAAAGCGGGCCCTTGAAACTGTGGTTTCACGTCTTACTAGAAAGCTCCCTCTTGGAAGGGAAAGTCATCGTGATATCTTACTCTTTTCCCAAGGATACCCTACCTACCCTTCTGATCATTCTTACTGAATTAAGTCTTCCACGGCAAATAAATAAATAAATAAATAATAAATGAAGTGGGTGAGTGAGTGAGTGAGTGAGTAAGTAAGTAAGTAAGTAAGTAAACAAGCAAATACGTGGATGGACAAATAAATACAAAGTTTGCTGTTGTTGACTGACTTTTGATTTCATAATGAATCTCTCTCTCTCTCTCTCTCTCACACACACACACACACACACACGCACACTAAATATACAATAAAAGGAAGCATAACACCTTTACTCAGGGGGCAGAGTGAACTCTGAAAGTTTTCCAGGCGGGGGGGGGGGGGAGAGACAGAATATAAGAACAAAATGAGAAACAAGGAAAAATAGTGTTGGCTGGCTGGCCGGCTTTCAGTTCCCTGACAGAAATGAGCACATTGTGGAGGAAACACAAAGTTGTTACACTATGTGGGTGTGATGAGGAGAGATTGTGAGTGAGTGTCCTGTCAGAACAAAGTTAGTCCCATAGTTGATGAAATTCATTATCCCAAAACTTCAGCAGAATATATCCCAAGTTTGCAAATGTGTGATCAGCTTGTGACAGGTTGGGCTGGAGATGCTGAGAACTGGGGAGCCCTCAATGCAAGAGCAGACACTCATTCCCATGAAGAGGGAGAGAGGGAGGGAGGGAGGGAGGGAGGGATCATTCATTCCTATACTCAAGTTTAAAGAAAGATGAGTGGCTATCTATGGAGAGACCACTCACAGATATGAAAAATCATTTCCTAAAAATCAAATTTCTCAGTCAGTATGCAACTGCTATGGTGCTTCTCCTAGATAGAGCAAAACACACAAACAAACTGATTCCTTGATCTAGAGCCACAGTGCACATGCTGTGGAAAAGGGGACATGGCCAACTTGAATCACAATATTCATCAGAGCATGAAAAGAGCGTAAAAAGGACACAGAGGAGAGATAATTGTGGTCCTTCCTTCCTCCCTCCCTCCCTCCCTCCCTCCCTCCCTCCCTCCCTCCCTCCTTCCCTCAGGAAGTGACTGACAGATGAGACTTTGTCCAAGCAGGTTCTGTCTGAAATACCAGACTTGAGTTTCCCCCTCTGTGGGTATTAGCTAATCAGTCCTCCCTTCTTTCTGTAGGAAGGTGGTGCATGTCTCTCAGAACTTACCTGGTTTCCTCTGCACCAGGTGAACCAGGGAAAAGCTTTCTAAGCCTTATTCAGACCCATAGAGGCTGCGCTGTGTGTGACTTCAGAGACCTCAGGGAGTATAGGGGTGGGTGGGTGCTTGATGCTTCAGACTCATGTCATTGAAGGACATAACATAGTCTGGATTCACAGAGATTCACAACACAGAGCCATTGTCACTTACTAACAGCTCAGGACACCCAGAGCTAACAAGAAATTGCAGTCTCAGCCGGGCTTTAATCACAGCACACACACAGATCTCTGTGAATTCAAAGATGGCCTGATTTACAGAGTGAGTTTTAGGACAGCCCAAGATACACAAAGAAACCCTTTCTTGAAAAACAAAGCAAAACAGCAAAAGAAAGAAAGACAAGGAAAAAGAAAAAAATGGCAGTCTCTTTCCACTCTCTCCTCCATTGGCTCTTAAAGAGCTCTCAAGCTGAACTGGAGACCATGGTGTCACTCAAAACTGGGAAGCCAGAAACCTTAGGGGGGTCACAGGAGTCGGACTGACTGCAGCACTTGATGCCTCAACCCTGCTAATGGCTGTGATATAAGGCATGGTAAAATACGGGCTTTGGCAGAGCACTACTCCCCTTTCTCTATTATTATTGCTACACAACGAAAAGGACCGGGGGGGGGGGGGTGATGATGTGCAGTCAGTGCTGGTATTGAAATCTCACTGACTCCTTCCGCACTCCTTGTCAATTCCCGACTTTGTCAAATCAACTATCGTGAATCTTTGATGTGGGTTGGCCCTTTAGGAACTCAGAGAAACAAGACAGACAGACCTGTTTCATCCCAGAAACCTCCCAGTTCCTGAGCCCTAGCCCTGGAAGTCTCAAAGCCATCACATCCAGAAATCTCTCTAGTCCCTGCTAGTGGTGAACTCACTTCGTCTTCCCCAGGACCACTAATTATTTCTCCATGTTTTCCTGTGAGATCTGAGGCCAGCTTTCTTCTTCCTCCCTCTGGCCTCTCCACGAACGATCTCCATTCTCTAGACAACATGTCTAGAACCGAGTCTTATAGGCACCGAGAGAGTGTGTCTTGAGGGCAGTTGGCGTTTCTAGGACACGAGTGACATCACAAAATTCCGAGAGCTCTCTGGGATACCGTGGAATTTCCAGAGAAGGGACTGCTGATGTCGTGAGGCACGGCCTTTACCTCCTTGCTGATATTTCTCCCCGAACTGACCGACCGACCGACCGACCGACCAACCGGAACCTGAGGTTTCCTTTCCAGGAGTCTCTCCTCCGACACAGAGGGAGCCATTCAGGATTTCCTCCTTCCAAAACCAGAAATTTCTCTCTGCTTCATTAATATCTTCTCACTACTTCCTGAACCCATGGGGAGTTAGTTAGTTGAACACTCACTTTTTTCATGAATGACCCTTCCTCCCTCTCCTGAACATCTCATATTACTGATTCATACTCAGTAAAACAGTAATATGAGAAATTAGGCCAGGAGGACATGGAAGATGAGGGTTGAGTCTTCTGAAGTGAACAAGCACTTAGGGAAGGCTAAACTTAAGGGAATTTGACTCTGAGTGGCAAGACATGAATAGCTGCTGCCAAGGCACAGATACAGGCACCAACTGGGCCCTCGGCATCCTCCTGCATCATCAGAGCTGTGTGGGAAACTCAGCCCAAAGGAGGGGCCGTGTTCAAAGGGAGAGGGCATTTTCGAGGACAGCACTGTTTTCTTTTTCTTCTTTCTTTCTTTCTTTCTTTCTTTCTTTCTTTCTTTCTTTCTTTTTTTTTTTCGAGACAGGGTTGTTCTGTAGTTTTTTTTTTTTTTGGAGCCTGTCCTGGAACTAGCTCTTGTAGACCAGGCTGGTCTTGAACTCACATGCTTTCTTTTTTTTTCTATTGGATATTTTTGACTTCTTTATCAAAGATCAGGTGTTCGAAGATGTGTGGATCGATATCCGGGTCTTCTATTCGGTTCCATTGGTCCTCCTGTCTGTTCTTATGCCAGGACCAGGCTGTTTTCAGAACTGTAGCTTACAGAGTGTTCTTGCAGGTGGGGCACAGAAGAGGTTAATTACGGTACCTTAGTTCTTCTGCTTTTCTAGCAGACCGGAGCCCAGCTGACAGGAATCCAGTAGAGATGTTGTCAAGGTTCACACTGACACTAACAGCTGTAACTTGAGCAGGATTTGTGATCCACATGAAATTTGCAATGAATTGCAGCAAATCTGTGACACTCTAACTTGCTCAGGCTCAGTATCTGAACATACAGATGTTTGCAATGATCACTGGCTTCAGGATTTTTTTTTTTGTTATTGTTGTTGTTGTTTTGTTTTTCCACGAGACAGGGTTTCCCTGTAGCTGAAGTTTAACGGCCTGGTGTTTTTGTGACTTACTGCTTCAAAGAACTTCTCCATTTCTTTATCCCTAAGGGAAAAGAAATATAATCACTAAATACATTTAAGTGTCTTTCAACCATTTTAGATCCCTCTGTTGAGAGTTCTCTGTTTAGGTCTGTACTCCATTTTTTAAAATTGGATTATTTGTTCTTTGGATGACCAATTTCTCGACTTCTTTGTGTATTTTGGAGATTAGTGAAGATCTTTTCCCATTCTGTAA
The DNA here is from genome assembly GCF_037038515.1 of Microtus pennsylvanicus. Lineage (NCBI taxonomy): Eukaryota > Metazoa > Chordata > Mammalia > Rodentia > Cricetidae > Microtus > Microtus pennsylvanicus. The sequence goes on from NC_134583.1 coordinate 2,538,516, forward strand.
GGCCGTCGTTTTGTCTTGTTGGCCATGTTCTTTGCTTTACAGAAGCTTTTCAGTTTCAGGAGGTCTCACTTATTAATTGTTTCTCTCAGTGTCTGTTTTTTTTTTATTTCTTTTTTCTTTCTTTTTTTTTTCTTTTTTTTCTTTTTTTCTTTTTTTCTTTTTTTTCTTCTTCTTCTTTTCTTTTTTTTTCTTTTTTTTCTCTCTTTAGTTTTTTTCTTTGTTCTTTTTTTTTGTTTTGTTTTTCTTTTTTTTTTCTTTTTTCTTTTTTTTCTTTTTCTCTCAGTGTCTGTGCTACTGGGGTTCTATTTAGCAAGCGTTCTCCTGTGCCAATGTGTTCAAGTGCATTTGATATTTTTACTTTAATATTCTTTTATTGTGGATGAAGTCAATTATTTGAACTCTCAAATATTTTTATTGTTATTATCTCTCTATTTGTTTGCTTATTTGTGGTTGTTCACCAACTTGACTATCTAGAGGAAGTAAAAGTCGTAACAAGGTTTCCGTAGGTGAACCTGCGGAAGGATCATTAACGTGAGAGAGCAGCGGCGGCGGCTCTGCCCGCCCGCTCGCCTGCCTCGCCCGAGTTCTCGCCGGGAGGCGCGCTCCCCGGGTCGCACGTGTGTTGTGCGCACGGAAGTGTGCGTGCGCACGGGCGCGCGTGGGAGTCGTGAGAGAGAGGTCGAGAGAGGGGGAAGGGGGACGGGCGCCGGCTCGCCCGCCCTCCTAGCCCCGTCCAAGGACCCGTGTCTGGCTCTGCCGCTGGCGGCTCACGGCGGACGGCGGCTCTCTTCCCGCTCTCGCTCTCCTCCGTCCACTCCCGCTGCTTGCCTCACCGCACCGCAGCGGCCCGCGGGTGTGTCCCCTCTTTCCCGGGCGCGCGCCTTTCCCTCTCCATCCCTCTTCCCGGGGGAGGATGGGCGAGGGTCTGGCGGCGCCCCGGGCCCCCTCTCGCCGCCGACCTCCGCTCGCGCGCCGTGGCGCCGCGGCGAGCCTGTAGGGGAGGCGGCGGAGGTTGGGCGCACTTTTTTTTCCCCCCTCTCCACCTCCTTCTCCAAAGGACCGGGGTAGACCAGTAGTCCCTCCCACCGGGCGGGAGGCCATTTTTTTCCCCCGGGGATGCGGCGGGTCGACCAGATGTCCCGCTGGACTCTTTTTTTTTTTTTTTTTTTAATGTATAACATATATTATATCTTCCTAGACCTGACGGGTCGACCAGTTGTCTCTGTGCACTTCCTTTTTTTTGACGGACTGGAAGCGGGTCGACCAGTTGTCCGATTAAATATTTGGCCTTAAAATGCTAAGTACCGGGGTCGACCAGTTGGCCTTGTGAACTTGGGTCGACCAGTTGTCTTTTTCCATGTCTTGATTGAATGATGTCATTCTTCAATGTGTTGGTGGTTAGTTTATCTCTTTTGTTCTCTATGCCAACACGCCCCACTCACCAAACACTTTTTTTTTAATTTATTTATTTACTTATTTTTATTTTACTTTTTTATTATTTATTTATTTATACATACATACATACATCCTGTCTATCTGTCCAGATGGGGCAGGGGTAGAAGGGGCTAGCTATGAGAGGAAGGTGCTCGGTGGGCATCCAGTTGTAAATAAGGCTGGGAATAAATAGCTGAATATTAATTCATTTGAGTAATATTAAAACTGTTCAAGTAGAAAACAATTGCTTTCTTTTTCTGTTTGCCCAGAGATCTGACTGACTGCAACTTGGAAAGAAGACGGCCCTGCTGGACAGAGACCTCCCTCCTGCTTTGGGTGGGTCGACCAGTTTACATGTTTATTTCCACGTTTTGTCTTTTATGGATTGAATGGATGTGTCTCTCTCTTTTTTTTTATTTTTTTTTTTTGGTTTTTCGAGACAGGGTTTCTCTGTGGCTTTGGAGCCTGTCCTGGAACTAGCACTGTAGACCAGGCTGGTCTCGAACTCACAGAGATCCGCCTACCTCTGCCTCCTGAGTACTGGGATTAAAGGCGTGCGCCACCATCGCCCGGCTCTCATTTTTTTTTTCACGATTGCTTGCTTGCTTGCTTGCTTACTTACTTACTTACTTACTATCTGTTCAGCCCATCTCATTTACTTACTTCTTTAAAAAAAATGACCCACCTAGTTATTTACTTACTTACTTACTTACTTACTTGTTCATTCATTCCTTCACTTCCTTATCTTCTTTCATATATCTGTTTATTTATCTGCTGATTTAGCGTGACTCATTTACTTATTGAATGTTTCAATTATTATTTAGTTTTATTCATTTATTCATTCTTTATGTCTATTTTTATGTATGTATTTACTTACTTTCTTAATTTTTTTTTTACTTTTTAAAATTTACTTAATTTTTTTCTTTCTTTGGGAATGTAGATTCTTTCTTCCTTTCTTCCTTTCTTTCCTTCTTTCTGTCTCCTGACTGTCACTGGCTAAGAAAATGGTGGCCTCCATGTCACTGGTCAGCATAGCAGCTCCTAAAATGGAATTTGATGAAGGGATACATAGATAGATAGATAGATAGATAGATAGATAGATAGATAGATAGATAGATAGATAGATAGATAGATAGATGGGATGCGCACACGCTCACACACACACACACACACACACACATACACATATGCACGCACGTGCATGACATGTACAGATGGGGGGCGATTCCAATGTTTTCAGAGGAAGGTGCTCGCTGGTAATAATAAATGTGCTGGTAAATAAGGCTGGAAATAGCTGAATATTAAATCATTAAAACTCTTCAAATAAATAAAAAGCAATTCCATTTCTCTCTCTCTCTCTTTCTCACCATATACCAGCACATCTGAACTGACTGCAACATACAAAAGAAGAAGAAACACGGAAAGAAGACATCCCTGCTGGACAGGATCTGAGATGAGAATAAATTCATCGAATGGCTGCCAACAGCATTTCATTGAGAAGAGATTCCACATTTTATGCTGTACAGTTACTTAGTTAGATAGATAGATAAAGAGAGGCCTGTGAACTGGGGTGGGCTGTGGCTTCTCAGGTCACCTCAGGTCAGGGAGGGGCTGAGGAGTGTCCCATTGGCCTTGACAATAGGCAGGAGTCAGAGGTTAATGTCAGGGCAGGGCCTGAGAGTTCCTCAAAGGGAATGAATGGAGACCCTTGCTTACCTAAGAAATGCCTGACCTTGGAAAAGGACTTGTGGAAAGCGGGCCCTTGAAACTGTGGTTTCACGTCTTACTAGAAAGCTCCCTCTTGGAAGGGAAAGTCATCGTGATATCTTACTCTTTTCCCAAGGATACCCTACCTACCATTCTGATCATTCTTACTGAATTAAGTCTTCCACTGCAAATAAATAAATAAATAAATAATAAATGAAGTGGGTGAGTGAGTGAGTGAGTGAGTAAGTAAGTAAGTAAGTAAGTAAACAAGCAAATACGTGGATGGACAAATAAATACAAAGTTTGCTGTTGTTGACTGACTTTTGATTTCATAATGAATCTCTCTCTCTCTCTCTCTCTCACACACACACACACACACACACGCACACTAAATATACAATAAAAGGAAGCATAACACCTTTACTCAGGGGGCAGAGTGAACTCTGAAAGTTTTCCAGGCGGGGGGGGGGGGGAGAGACAGAATATAAGAACAAAATGAGAAACAAGGAAAAATAGTGTTGGCTGGCTGGCCGGCTTTCAGTTCCCTGACAGAAATGAGCACATTGTGGAGGAAACACAAAGTTGTTACACTATGTGGGTGTGATGAGGAGAGATTGTGAGTGAGTGTCCTGTCAGAACAAAGTTAGTCCCATAGTTGATGAAATTCATTATCCCAAAACTTCAGCAGAATATATCCCAAGTTTGCAAATGTGTGATCAGCTTGTGACAGGTTGGGCTGGAGATGCTGAGAACTGGGGAGCCCTCAATGCAAGAGCAGACACTCATTCCCATGAAGAGGGAGAGAGGGAGGGAGGGAGGGAGGGAGGGATCATTCATTCCTATACTCAAGTTTAAAGAAAGATGAGTGGCTATCTATGGAGAGACCACTCACAGATATGAAAAATCATTTCCTAAAAATCAAATTTCTCAGTCAGTATGCAACTGCTATGGTGCTTCTCCTAGATAGAGCAAAACACACAAACAAACTGATTCCTTGATCTAGAGCCACAGTGCACATGCTGTGGAAAAGGGGACATGGCCAACTTGAATCACAATATTCATCAGAGCATGAAAAGAGCGTAAAAAGGACACAGAGGAGAGATAATTGTGGTCCTTCCTTCCTCCCTCCCTCCCTCCCTCCCTCCCTCCCTCCTTCCCTCAGGAAGTGACTGACAGATGAGACTTTGTCCAAGCAGGTTGTGTCTGAAATACCAGACTTGAGTTTCCCCCTCTGTGGGTATTAGCTAATCAGTCCTCCCTTCTTTCTGTAGGAAGGTGGTGCATGTCTCTCAGAACTTACCTGGTTTCCTCTGCACCAGGTGAACCAGGGAAAAGCTTTCTAAGCCTTATTCAGACCCATAGAGGCTGCGCTGTGTGTGACTTCAGAGACCTCAGGGAGTATAGGGGTGGGTGGGTGCTTGATGCTTCAGACTCATGTCATTGAAGGACATAACATAGTCTGGATTCACAGAGATTCACAACACAGAGCCATTGTCACTTACTAACAGCTCAGGACACCCAGAGCTAACAAGAAATTGCAGTCTCAGCCGGGCTTTAATCACAGCACACACACAGATCTCTGTGAATTCAAAGATGGCCTGATTTACAGAGTGAGTTTTAGGACAGCCCAAGATACAGAAAGAAACCCTTTCTTGAAAAACAAAGCAAAACATCAAAAGAAAGAAAGACAAGGAAAAAGAAAAAAATGGCAGTCTCTTTCCACTCTCTCCTCCATTGGCTCTTAAAGAGCTCTCAAGCTGAACTGGAGACCATGGTGTCACTCAAAACTGGGAAGCCAGAAACCTTAGGGGGGTCACAGGAGTCGGACTGACTGCAGCACTTGATGCCTCAACCCTGCTAATGGCTGTGATATAAGGCATGGTAAAATACGGGCTTTGGCAGAGCACTACTCCCCTTTCTCTATTATTATTGCTACACAACGAAAAGGACCGGGGGGGGGTGATGATGTGCAGTCAGTGCTGGTATTGAAATCTCACTGACTCCTTCCGCACTCCTTGTCAATTCCCGACTTTGTCAAATCAACTATCGTGAATCTTTGATGTGGGTTGGCCCTTTAGGAACTCAGAGAAACAAGACAGACAGACCTGTTTCATCCCAGAAACCTCCCAGTTCCTGAGCCCTAGCCCTGGAAGTCTCAAAGCCATCACATCCAGAAATCTCTCTAGTCCCTGCTAGTGGTGAACTCACTTCGTCTTCCCCAGGACCACTAATTATTTCTCCATGTTTTCCTGTGAGATCTGAGGCCAGCTTTCTTCTTCCTCCCTCTGGCCTCTCCACGAACGATCTCCATTCTCTAGACAACATGTCTAGAACCGAGTCTTATAGGCACCGAGAGAGTGTGTCTTGAGGGCAGTTGGCGTTTCTAGGACACGAGTGACATCACAAAATTCCGAGAGCTCTCTGGGATACCGTGGAATTTCCAGAGAAGGGACTGCTGATGTCGTGAGGCACGGCCTTTACCTCCTTGCTGATATTTCTCCCCAAACTGACCGACCGACCGACCGACCGACCAACCGGAACCTGAGGTTTCCTTTCCAGGAGTCTCTCCTGCGACACAGAGGGAGCCATTCAGGATTTCCTCCTTCCAAAACCAGAAATTTCTCTCTGCTTCATTAATATCTTCTCACTACTTCCTGAACCCATGGGGAGTTAGTTAGTTGAACACTCACTTTTTTCATGAATGACCCTTCCTCCCTCTCCTGAACATCTCATATTACTGATTCATACTCAGTAAAACAGTAATATGAGAAATTAGGCCAGGAGGACATGGAAGATGAGGGTTGAGTCTTCTGAAGTGAACAAGCACTTAGGGAAGGCTAAACTTAAGGGAATTTGACTCTGAGTGGCAAGACATGAATAGCTGCTGCCAAGGCACAGATACAGGCACCAACTGGGCCCTCGGCATCCTCCTGCATCATCAGAGCTGTGTGGGAAACTCAGCCCAAAGGAGGGGCCGTGTTCAAAGGGAGAGGGCATTTTCGAGGACAGCACTGTTTTCTTTTTCTTCTTTCTTTCTTTCTTTCTTTCTTTCTTTCTTTCTTTCTTTCTTTTTTTTTTTCGAGACAGGGTTGTTCTGTAGTTTTTTTTTTTTTTGGAGCCTGTCCTGGAACTAGCTCTTGTAGACCAGGCTGGTCTTAAACTCACATGCTTTCTTTTTTTTTCTATTGGATATTTTTGACTTCTTTATCAAAGATCAGGTGTTCGAAGATGTGTGGATCGATATCCGGGTCTTCTATTCGGTTCCATTGGTCCTCCTGTCTGTTCTTATGCCAGGACCAGGCTGTTTTCAGAACTGTAGCTTACAGAGTGTTCTTGCAGGTGGGGCACAGAAGAGGTTAATTACGGTACCTTAGTTCTTCTGCTTTTCTAGCAGACCGGAGCCCAGCTGACAGGAATCCAGTAGAGATGGTGTCAAGGTTCACACTGACACTAACAGCTGTAACTTGAGCAGGATTTGTGATCCACATGAAATTTGCAATGAATTGCAGCAAATCTGTGACACTCTAACTTGCTCAGGCTCAGTATCTGAACATACAGATGTTTGCAATGATCACTGGCTTCAGGATTTTTTTTTTTGTTGTTGTTGTTGTTTTGTTTTTCCACGAGACAGGGTTTCCCTGTAGCTGAAGTTTAACGGCCTGGTGTTTTTGTGACTTACTGCTTCAAAGAACTTCTCCATTTCTTTATCCCTAAGGGAAAAGAAATATAATCACTAAATACATTTAAGTGTCTTTCAACCATTTTAGATCCCTCTGTTGAGAGTTCTCTGTTTAGGTCTGTACTCCATTTTTTAAAATTGGATTATTTGTTCTTTGGATGACCAATTTCTCGACTTCTTTGTGTATTTTGGAGATTAGTGAAGATCTTTTCCCATTCTGTAAGGCCGTCGTTTTGTCTTGTTGGCCATGTTCTTTGCTTTACAGAAGCTTTTCAGTTTCAGGAGGTCTCACTTATTAATTGTTTCTCTCAGTGTCTGTTTTTTTTTCTTTTTTTTCTTTTTTCTTTCTTTTTTTTTCTTTTTTTTCTTTTTTTCTTTTTTTCTTTTTTTCTTCTTCTTCTTTTCTTTTTTTTTCTTTTTTTTCTCTCTTTAGTTTTTTTCTTTGTTCTTTTTTTTTGTTTTGTTTTTCTTTTTTTTTCTTTTTTCTTTTTTTTCTTTTTCTCTCAGTGTCTGTGCTACTGGGGTTCTATTTAGCAAGCGTTCTCCTGTGCCAATGTGTTCAAGTGCATTTGATATTTTTATTTTTATATTCTTTTATTGTGGATGAAGTCAATTATTTGAACTCTCAAATATTTTTATTGTTATTATCTCTCTATTTGTTTGCTTATTTGTGGTTGTTCACCAACTTGACTATCTAGAGGAAGTAAAAGTCGTAACAAGGTTTCCGTAGGTGAACCTGCGGAAGGATCATTAACGTGAGAGAGCAGCGGCGGCGGCTCTGCCCGCCCGCTCGCCTGCCTCGCCCGAGTTCTCACCGGGAGGCGCGCTCCCCGGGTCGCACGTGTGTTGTGCGCACGGAAGTGTTCGTGCGCACGGGCGCGCGTGGCGGTCGTGAGAGAGAGGTCGAGAGAGGGGGAAGGGGGACGGGCGCCGGCTCGCCCGCCCTCCTCGCCCCGTCCGAGGACCCGTGTCTGGCTCTGCCGCTGGCGGCTCACGGCGGACAGCGGCTCTCTTCCCGCTCTCGCTCTCCTCCGTCCACTCCCGCTGCTTGCCTCACCGCACCGCAGCGGCCCGCGGGTGTGTCCCCTCTTTCCCGGGCGCGCGCCTTTCCCTCTCCATCCCTCTTCCCGGGGGAGGATGGGCGAGGGTCTGGCGGCGCCCCGGGCCCCCTCTCGCCGCCGACCTCCGCTCGCGCGCCGTGGCGCCGCGGCGCGCCTGTCGGGGAGGCAGCGGAGGTTGGGCGCACTTTTTTTTCCCCCCTCTCCACCTCCTTCTCCAAAGGACTGGGGTAGACCAGTAGTCCCTCCCACCGGGCGGGAGGCCATTTTTTTCCCCCGGGGATGCGGTGGGTCGACCAGATGTCCCGCTGGACTCTTTTTTTTTTTTTTTTTTAATGTATAATATATATTATATCTTCCTAGACCTGACGGGTCGACCAGTTGTCTCTGTGCACTTCCTTTTTTTTGACGGACTGGAAGCGGGTCGACCAGTTGTCCGATTAAATATTTGGCCTTAAAATGCTAAGTACCGGGGTCGACCAGTTGGCCTTGTGAACTTGGGTCGACCAGTTGTCTTTTTCCATGTCTTGATTGAATGATGTCATTCTTCAATGTGTTGGTGGTTAGTTTATCTCTTTTGTTCTCTATGCCAACACGCCCCACACCAAACACTTTTTTTTTAATTTATTTATTTACTTATTTTTATTTTACTTTTTTATTATTTATTTATTTATACATACATACATACATCCTGTCTATCTGTCCAGATGGGGCAGGGGTAGAAGGGGCTAGCTATGAGAGGAAGGTGCTCGGTGGGCATCCAGTTGTAAATAAGGCTGGGAATAAATAGCTGAATATTAATTCATTTGAGTAATATTAAAACTGTTCAAGTAGAAAACAATTGCTTTCTTTTTCTGTTTGCCCAGAGATCTGACTGACTGCAACTTGGAAAGAAGACGGCCCTGCTGGACAGAGACCTCCCTCCTGCTTTGGGTGGGTCGACCAGTTTACATGTTTATTTCCACGTTTTGTCTTTTATGGATTGAATGGATGTGTCTCTCTCTTTTTTTTTTTTTTTTTTTTTTTTTTTGGTTTTTCGAGACAGGGTTTCTCTGTGGCTTTGGAGCCTGTCCTGGAACTAGCACTGTAGACCAGGCTGGTCTCGAACTCACAGAGATCCGCCTACCTCTGCCTCCCGAGTACTGGGATTAAAGGCGTGCGCCACCATCGCCCGGCTCTCATTTTTTTTTCACGATTGCTTGCTTGCTTGCTTGCTTACTTACTTCCTTACTTACTATCTGTTCAGCCCATCTCATTTACTTACTTCTTTAAAAAAAAATGACCCACCTAGTTATTTACTTACTTACTTACTTACTTACTTGTTCATTCATTCCTTCACTTCCTTATCTTCTTTCATATATCTGTTTATTTATCTGCTGATTTAGCGTGACTCATTTACTTATTGAATGTTTCAATTATTATTTAGTTTTATTCATTTATTCATTCTTTATGTCTATTTTTATGTATGTATTTACTTACTTTCTTAATTTTTTTTTACTTTTTAAAATTTACTTAATTTTTTTCTTTCTTTGGGAATGTAGATTCTTTCTTCCTTTCTTCCTTTCTTTCCTTCTTTCTGTCTCCTGACTGTCACTGGCTAAGAAAATGGTGGCCTCCATGTCACTGGTCAGCATAGCAGCTCCTAAAATGGAATTTGATGAAGGGATACATAGATAGATAGATAGATAGATAGATAGATAGATAGATAGATAGATAGATAGATGGGATGCGCACACGCTCACACACACACACACACACACACACACACATATGCACGCACGTGCATGACATGTACAGATGGGGGGCGATTCCAATGTTTTCAGAGGAAGGGTCTCGCTGGTAATAATAAATGTGCTGGTAAATAAGGCTGGAAATAGCTGAATATTAAATCATTAAAACTCTTCAAATAAATAAAAAGCAATTCCATTTCTCTCTCTCTCTCTTTCTCACCATATACCAGCACATCTGAACTGACTGCAACATACAAAAGAAGAAGAAACACGGAAAGAAGACATCCCTGCTGGACAGGATCTGAGATGAGAATAAATTCATCGAATGGCTGCCAACAGCATTTCATTGAGAAGAGATTCCACATTTTATGCTGTACAGTTACTTAGTTAGATAGATAGATAAAGAGAGGCCTGTGAACTGGGGTGGGCTGTGGCTTCTCAGGTCACCTCAGGTCAGGGAGGGGCTGAGGAGTGTCCCATTGGCCTTGACAATAGGCAGGAGTCAGAGGTTAATGTCAGGGCAGGGCCTGAGAGTTCCTCAAAGGGAATGAATGGAGACCCTTGCTTACCTAAGAAATGCCTGACCTTGGAAAAGGACTTGTGGAAAGCGGGCCCTTGAAACTGTGGTTTCACGTCTTACTAGAAAGCTCCCTCTTGGAAGGGAAAGTCATCGTGATATCTTACTCTTTTCCCAAGGATACCCTACCTACCCTTCTGATCATTCTTACTGAATTAAGTCTTCCACTGCAAATAAATAAATAAATAAATAATAAATGAAGTGGGTGAGTGAGTGAGTGAGTGAGTAAGTAAGTAAGTAAGTAAGTAAACAAGCAAATACGTGGATGGACAAATAAATACAAAGTTTGCTGTTGTTGACTGACTTTTGATTTCATAATGAATCTCTCTCTCTCTCTCTCTCTCTCACACACACACACACACACGCACACTAAATATACAATAAAAGGAAGCATAACACCTTTACTCAGGGGGCAGAGTGAACTCTGAAAGTTTTCCAGGCGGGGGGGGGGGGAGAGACAGAATATAAGAACAAAATGAGAAACAAGGAAAAATAGTGTTGGCTGGCTGGCCGGCTTTCAGTTCCCTGACAGAAATGAGCACATTGTGGAGGAAACACAAAGTTGTTACACTATGTGGGTGTGATGAGGAGAGATTGTGAGTGAGTGTCCTGTCAGAACAAAGTTAGTCCCATAGTTGATGAAATTCATTATCCCAAAACTTCAGCAGAATATATCCCAAGTTTGCAAATGTGTGATCAGCTTGTGACAGGTTGGGCTGGAGATGCTGAGAACTGGGGAGCCCTCAATGCAAGAGCAGACACTCATTCCCATGAAGAGGGAGAGAGGGAGGGAGGGAGGGAGGGAGGGAGGGATCATTCATTCCTATACTCAAGTTTAAAGAAAGATGAGTGGCTATCTATGGAGAGACCACTCACAGATATGAAAAATCATTTCCTAAAAATCAAATTTCTCAGTCAGTATGCAACTGCTATGGTGCTTCTCCTAGATAGAGCAAAACACACAAACAAACTGATTCCTTGATCTAGAGCCACAGTGCACATGCTGTGGAAAAGGGGACATGGCCAACTTGAATCACAATATTCATCAGAGCATGAAAAGAGCGTAAAAAGGACACAGAGGAGAGATAATTGTGGTCCTTCCTTCCTCCCTCCCTCCCTCCTTCCCTCCCTCCCTCTTTCCCTCAGGAAGTGACTGACAGATGAGACTTTGTCCAAGCAGGTTCTGTCTGAAATACCAGACTTGAGTTTCCCCCTCTGTGGGTATTAGCTAATCAGTCCTCCCTTCTTTCTGTAGGAAGGTGGTGCATGTCTCTCAGAACTTACCTGGTTTCCTCTGCACCAGGTGAACCAGGGAAAAGCTTTCTAAGCCTTATTCAGACCCATAGAGGCTGCGCTGTGTGTGACTTCAGAGACCTCAGGGAGTATAGGGGTGGGTGGGTGCTTGATGCTTCAGACTCATGTCATTGAAGGACATAACATAGTCTGGATTCACAGAGATTCACAACACAGAGCCATTGTCACTTACTAACAGCTCAGGACACCCAGAGCTAACAAGAAATTGCAGTCTCAGCCGGGCTTTAATCACAGCACACACACAGATCTCTGTGAATTCAAAGATGGCCTGATTTACAGAGTGAGTTTTAGGACAGCCCAAGATACACAAAGAAACCCTTTCTTGAAAAACAAAGCAAAACAGCAAAAGAAAGAAAGACAAGGAAAAAGAAAAAAATGGCAGTCTCTTTCCACTCTCTCCTCCATTGGCTCTTAAAGAGCTCTCAAGCTGAACTGGAGACCATGGTGTCACTCAAAACTGGGAAGCCAGAAACCTTAGGGGGGTCACAGGAGTCGGACTGACTGCAGCACTTGATGCCTCAACCCTGCTAATGGCTGTGATATAAGGCATGGTAAAATACGGGCTTTGGCAGAGCACTACTCCCCTTTCTCTATTATTATTGCTACACAACGAAAAGGACCGGGGGGGGGGGGGTGATGATGTGCAGTCAGTGCTGGTATTGAAATCTCACTGACTCCTTCCGCACTCCTTGTCAATTCCCGACTTTGTCAAATCAACTATCGTGAATCTTTGATGTGGGTTGGCCCTTTAGGAACTCAGAGAAACAAGACAGACAGACCTGTTTCATCCCAGAAACCTCCCAGTTCCTGAGCCCTAGCCCTGGAAGTCTCAAAGCCATCACATCCAGAAATCTCTCTAGTCCCTGCTAGTGGTGAACTCACTTCGTCTTCCCCAGGACCACTAATTATTTCTCCATGTTTTCCTGTGAGATCTGAGGCCAGCTTTCTTCTTCCTCCCTCTGGCCTCTCCACGAACGATCTCCATTCTCTAGACAACATGTCTAGAACCGAGTCTTATAGGCACCGAGAGAGTGTGTCTTGAGGGCAGTTGGCGTTTCTAGGACACGAGTGACATCACAAAATTCCGAGAGCTCTCTGGGATACCGTGGAATTTCCAGAGAAGGGACTGCTGATGTCGTGAGGCACGGCCTTTACCTCCTTGCTGATATTTCTCCCCAAACTGACCGACCGACCGACCGACCGACCAACCGGAACCTGAGGTTTCCTTTCCAGGAGTCTCTCCTCCGACACAGAGGGAGCCATTCAGGATTTCCTCCTTCCAAAACCAGAAATTTCTCTCTGCTTCATTAATATCTTCTCACTACTTCCTGAACCCATGGGGAGTTAGTTAGTTGAACACTCACTTTTTTCATGAATGACCCTTCCTCCCTCTCCTGAACATCTCATATTACTGATTCATACTCAGTAAAACATTAATATGAGAAATTAGGCCAGGAGGACATGGAAGATGAGGGTTGAGTCTTCTGAAGTGAACAAGCACTTAGGGAAGGCTAAACTTAAGGGAATTTGACTCTGAGTGGCAAGACATGAATAGCTGCTGCCAAGGCACAGATACAGGCACCAACTGGGCCCTCGGCATCCTCCTGCATCATCAGAGCTGTGTGGGAAACTCAGCCCAAAGGAGGGGCCGTGTTCAAAGGGAGAGGGCATTTTCGAGGACAGCACTGTTTTCTTTTTCTTCCTTCTTTCTTTCTTTCTTTCTTTCTTTCTTTCTTTCTTTTTTTTTTTCGAGACAGGGTTGTTCTGTAGTTTTTTTTTTTTTGGAGCCTGTCCTGGAACTAGCTCTTGTAGACCAGGCTGGTCTTGAACTCACATGCTTTCTTTTTTTTTCTATTGGATATTTTTGACTTCTTTATCAAAGATCAGGTGTTCGAAGATGTGTGGATCGATATCCGGGTCTTCTATTCGGTTCCATTGGTCCTCCTGTCTGTTCTTATGCCAGGACCAGGCTGTTTTCAGAACTGTAGCTTACAGAGTGTTCTTGCAGGTGGGGCACAGAAGAGGTTAATTACGGTACCTTAGTTCTTCTGCTTTTCTAGCAGACCGGAGCCCAGCTGACAGGAATCCAGTAGAGATGGTGTCAAGGTTCACACTGACACTAACAGCTGTAACTTGAGCAGGATTTGTGATCCACATGAAATTTGCAATGAATTGCAGCAAATCTGTGACACTCTAACTTGCTCAGGCTCAGTATCTGAACATACAGATGTTTGCAATGATCACTGGCTTCAGGATTTTTTTTTTTTTGTTGTTGTTGTTGTTTTGTTTTTCCACGAGACAGGGTTTCCCTGTAGCTGAAGTTTAACGGCCTGGTGTTTTTGTGACTTACTGCTTCAAAGAACTTCTCCATTTCTTTATCCCTAAGGGAAAAGAAATATAATCACTAAATACATTTAAGTGTCTTTCAACCATTTTAGATCCCTCTGTTGAGAGTTCTCTGTTTAGGTCTGTACTCCATTTTTTAAAATTGGATTATTTGTTCTTTGGATGACCAATTTCTCGACTTCTTTGTGTATTTTGGAGATTAGTGAAGATCTTTTCCCATTCTGTAAGGCCGTCGTTTTGTCTTGTTGGCCATGTTCTTTGCTTTACAGAAGCTTTTCAGTTTCAGGAGGTCTCACTTATTAATTGTTTCTCTCAGTGTCTGTTTTTTTTTCTTTTTTTTTCTTTTTTCTTTCTTTTTTTTTCTTTTTTTTCTTTTTTTTTTCTTTTTTTTCTTCTTCTTCTTTTCTTTTTTTTTCTTTTTTTTCTCTCTTTAGTTTTTTTCTTTGTTCTTTTTTTTGTTTTGTTTTTCTTTTTTTTTTCTTTTTTCTTTTTTTTCTTTTTCTCTCAGTGTCTGTGCTACTGGGGTTCTATTTAGCAAGCGTTCTCCTGTGCCAATGTGTTCAAGTGCATTTGATATTTTTATTTTTATATTCTTTTATTGTGGATGAAGTCAATTATTTGAACTCTCAAATATTTTTATTGTTATTATCTCTCTATTTGTTTGCTTATTTGTGGTTGTTCACCAACTTGACTATCTAGAGGAAGTAAAAGTCGTAACAAGGTTTCCGTAGGTGAACCTGTGGAAGGATCATTAACGTGAGAGAGCAGCGGCGGCGGCTCTGCCCGCCCGCTCGCCTGCCTCGCCCGAGTTCTCGCCGGGAGGCGCGCTCCCCGGGTCGCACGTGTGTTGTGCGCACGGAAGTGTGCGTGCGCACGGGCGCGCGTGGCGGTCGTGAGAGAGAGGTCGAGAGAGGGGGAAGGGGGACGGGCGCCGGCTCGCCCGCCCTCCTCGCCCCGTCCGAGGACCCGTGTCTGGCTCTGCCGCTGGCGGCTCACGGCGGACGGCGGCTCTCTTCCCGCTCTCGCTCTCCTCCGTCCACTCCCGCTGCTTGCCTCACCGCACCGCAGCGGCCCGCGGGTGTGTCCCCTCTTTCCCGGGCGCGCGCCTTTCCCTCTCCATCCCTCTTCCCGGGGGAGGATGGGCGAGGGTCTGGCGGCGCCCCGGGCCCCCTCTCGCCGCCGACCTCCGCTCGCGCGCCGTGGCGCCGCGGCGCGCCTGTCGGGGAGGCGGCGGAGGTTGGGCGCACTTTTTTTTCCCCCCTCTCCACCTCCTTCTCCAAAGGACCGGGGTAGACCAGTAGTCCCTCCCACCGGGCGGGAGGCCATTTTTTTCCCCCGGGGATGCGGCGGGTCGACCAGATGTCCCGCTGGACTCTTTTTTTTTTTTTTTTTTAATGTATAATATATATTATATCTTCCTAGACCTGACGGGTCGACCAGTTGTCTCTGTGCACTTCCTTTTTTTTGACGGACTGGAAGCGGGTCGACCAGTTGTCCGATTAAATATTTGGCCTTAAAATGCTAAGTACCGGGGTCGACCAGTTGGCCTTGTGAACTTGGGTCGACCAGTTGTCTTTTTCCATGTCTTGATTGAATGATGTCATTCTTCAATGTGTTGGTGGTTAGTTTATCTCTTTTGTTCTCTATGCCAACACGCCCCACTCACCAAACACTTTTTTTTTAATTTATTTATTTACTTATTTTTATTTTACTTTTTTATTATTTATTTATTTATACATACATACATACATCCTGTCTATCTGTCCAGATGGGGCAGGGGTAGAAGGGGCTAGCTATGAGAGGAAGGTGCTCGGTGGGCATCCAGTTGTAAATAAGGCTGGGAATAAATAGCTGAATATTAATTCATTTGAGTAATATTAAAACTGTTCAAGTAGAAAACAATTGCTTTCTTTTTCTGTTTGCCCAGAGATCTGACTGACTGCAACTTGGAAAGAAGACGGCCCTGCTGGACAGAGACCTCCCTCCTGCTTTGGGTGGGTCGACCAGTTTACATGTTTATTTCCACGTTTTGTCTTTTATGGATTGAATGGATGTGTCTCTCTCTTTTTTTTTTATTTTTTTTTTTTGGTTTTTCGAGACAGGGTTTCTCTGTGGCTTTGGAGCCTGTCCTGGAACTAGCACTGTAGACCAGGCTGGTCTCGAACTCACAGAGATCCGCCTACCTCTGCCTCCCGAGTACTGGGATTAAAGGCGTGCGCCACCATCGCCCGGCTCTCATTTTTTTTTTCACGATTGCTTGCTTGCTTGCTTGCTTACTTACTTACTTACTTACTATCTGTTCAGCCCATCTCATTTACTTACTTCTTTAAAAAAAATGACCCACCTAGTTATTTACTTACTTACTTACTTACTTACTTGTTCATTCATTCCTTCACTTCCTTATCTTCTTTCATATATCTGTTTATTTATCTGCTGATTTAGCGTGACTCATTTACTTATTGAATGTTTCAATTATTTAGTTTTATTCATTTATTCATTCTTTATGTCTATTTTTATGTATGTATTTACTTACTTTCTTAATTTTTTTTTTACTTTTTAAAATTTACTTAATTTTTTTCTTTCTTTGGGAATGTAGATTCTTTCTTCCTTTCTTCCTTTCTTTCCTTCTTTCTGTCTCCTGACTGTCACTGGCTAAGAAAATGGTGGCCTCCATGTCACTGGTCAGCATAGCAGCTCCTAAAATGGAATTTGATGAAGGGATACATAGATAGATAGATAGATAGATAGATAGATAGATAGATAGATAGATAGATAGATAGATAGATGGGATGCGCACACGCTCACACACACACACACACACACACACACATATGCACGCACGTGCATGACATGTACAGATGGGGGGCGATTCCAATGTTTTCAGAGGAAGGTGCTCGCTGGTAATAATAAATGTGCTGGTAAATAAGGCTGGAAATAGCTGAATATTAAATCATTAAAACTCTTCAAATAAATAAAAAGCAATTCCATTTCTCTCTCTCTCTCTTTCTCACCATATACCAGCACATCTGAACTGACTGCAACATACAAAAGAAGAAGAAACACGGAAAGAAGACATCCCTGCTGGACAGGATCTGAGATGAGAATAAATTCATCGAATGGCTGCCAACAGCATTTCATTGAGAAGAGATTCCACATTTTATGCTGTACAGTTACTTAGTTAGATAGATAGATAAAGAGAGGCCTGTGAACTGGGGTGGGCTGTGGCTTCTCAGGTCACCTCAGGTCAGGGAGGGGCTGAGGAGTGTCCCATTGGCCTTGACAATAGGCAGGAGTCAGAGGTTAATGTCAGGGCAGGGCCTGAGAGTTCCTCAAAGGGAATGAATGGAGACCCTTGCTTACCTAAGAAATGCCTGACCTTGGAAAAGGACTTGTGGAAAGCGGGCCCTTGAAACTGTGGTTTCACGTCTTACTAGAAAGCTCCCTCTTGGAAGGGAAAGTCATCGTGATATCTTACTCTTTTCCCAAGGATACCCTACCTAACCTTCTGATCATTCTTACTGAATTAAGTCTTCCACTGCAAATAAATAAATAAATAAATAATAAATGAAGTGGGTGAGTGAGTGAGTGAGTGAGTAAGTAAGTAAGTAAGTAAGTAAACAAGCAAATACGTGGATGGACAAATAAATACAAAGTTTGCTGTTGTTGACTGACTTTTGATTTCATAATGAATCTCTCTCTCTCTCTCTCTCTCTCTCACACACACACACACACACACACACTAAATATACAATAAAAGGAAGCATAACACCTTTACTCAGGGGGCAGAGTGAACTCTGAAAGTTTTCCAGGCGGGGGGGGGGAGAGACAGAATATAAGAACAAAATGAGAAACAAGGAAAAATAGTGTTGGCTGGCTGGCCGGCTTTCAGTTCCCTGACAGAAATGAGCACATTGTGGAGGAAACACAAAGTTGTTACACTATGTGGGTGTGATGAGGAGAGATTGTGAGTGAGTGTCCTGTCAGAACAAAGTTAGTCCCATAGTTGATGAAATTCATTATCCCAAAACTTCAGCAGAATATATCCCAAGTTTGCAAATGTGTGATCAGCTTGTGACAGGTTGGGCTGGAGATGCTGAGAACTGGGGAGCCCTCAATGCAAGAGCAGACACTCATTCCCATGAAGAGGGAGAGAGGGAGGGAGGGAGGGAGGGAGGGAGGGATCATTCATTCCTATACTCAAGTTTAAAGAAAGATGAGTGGCTATCTATGGAGAGACCACTCACAGATATGAAAAATCATTTCCTAAAAATCAAATTTCTCAGTCAGTATGCAACTGCTATGGTGCTTCTCCTAGATAGAGCAAAACACACAAACAAACTGATTCCTTGATCTAGAGCCACAGTGCACATGCTGTGGAAAAGGGGACATGGCCAACTTGAATCACAATATTCATCAGAGCATGAAAAGAGCGTAAAAAGGACACAGAGGAGAGATAATTGTGGTCCTTCCTTCCTCCCTCCCTCCCTCCCTCCCTCCTTCCCTCAGGAAGTGACTGACAGATGAGACTTTGTCCAAGCAGGTTCTGTCTGAAATACCAGACTTGAGTTTCCCCCTCTGTGGGTATTAGCTAATCAGTCCTCCCTTCTTTCTGTAGGAAGGTGGTGCATGTCTCTCAGAACTTACCTGGTTTCCTCTGCACCAGGTGAACCAGGGAAAAGCTTTCTAAGCCTTATTCAGACCTATAGAGGCTGCGCTGTGTGTGACTTCAGAGACCTCAGGGAGTATAGGGGTGGGTGGGTGCTTGATGCTTCAGACTCATGTCATTGAAGGACATAACATAGTCTGGATTCAAGAGATTCACAACACAGAGCCATTGTCACTTACTAACAGCTCAGGACACCCAGAGCTAACAAGAAATTGCAGTCTCAGCCGGGCTTTAATCACAGCACACACACAGATCTCTGTGAATTCAAAGATGGCCTGATTTACAGAGTGAGTTTTAGGACAGCCCAAGATACACAAAGAAACCCTTTCTTGAAAAACAAAGCAAAACAGCAAAAGAAAGAAAGAAAAGGAAAAAGAAAAAAATGGCAGTCTCTTTCCACTCTCTCCTCCATTGGCTCTTAAAGAGCTCTCAAGCTGAACTGGAGACCATGGTGTCACTCAAAACTGGGAAGCCAGAAACCTTAGGGGGGTCACAGGAGTCGGACTGACTGCAGCACTTGATGCCTCAACCCTGCTAATGGCTGTGATATAAGGCATGGTAAAATACGGGCTTTGGCAGAGCGCTACTCCCCTTTCTCTATTATTATTGCTACACAACGAAAAGGACCGGGGGGGGGGGGGGTGATGATGTGCAGTCAGTGCTGGTATTGAAATCTCACTGACTCCTTCCGCACTCCTTGTCAATTCCCGACTTTGTCAAATCAACTATCGTGAATCTTTGATGTGGGTTGGCCCTTTAGGAACTCAGAGAAACAAGACAGACAGACCTGTTTCATCCCAGAAACCTCCCAGTTCCTGAGCCCTAGCCCTGGAAGTCTCAAAGCCATCACATCCAGAAATCTCTCTAGTCCCTGCTAGTGGTGAACTCACTTCGTCTTCCCCAGGACCACTAATTATTTCTCCATGTTTTCCTGTGAGATCTGAGGCCAGCTTTCTTCTTCCTCCCTCTGGCCTCTCCACGAACGATCTCCATTCTCTAGACAACATGTCTAGAACCGAGTCTTATAGGCACCGAGAGAGTGTGTCTTGAGGGCAGTTGGCGTTTCTAGGACACGAGTGACATCACAAAATTCCGAGAGCTCTCTGGGATACCGTGGAATTTCCAGAGAAGGGACTGCTGATGTCGTGAGGCACGGCCTTTACCTCCTTGCTGATATTTCTCCCCGAACTGACCGACCGACCGACCGACCGACCAACCGGAACCTGAGGTTTCCTTTCCAGGAGTCTCTCCTCCGACACAGAGGGAGCCATTCAGGATTTCCTCCTTCCAAAACCAGAAATTTCTCTCTGCTTCATTAATATCTTCTCACTACTTCCTGAACCCATGGGGAGTTAGTTAGTTGAACACTCACTTTTTTCATGAATGACCCTTCCTCCCTCTCCTGAACATCTCATATTACTGATTCATACTCAGTAAAACAGTAATATGAGAAATTAGGCCAGGAGGACATGGAAGATGAGGGTTGAGTCTTCTGAAGTGAACAAGCACTTAGGGAAGGCTAAACTTAAGGGAATTTGACGCTGAGTGGCAAGACATGAATAGCTGCTGCCAAGGCACAGATACAGGCACCAACTGGGCCCTCGGCATCCTCCTGCATCATCAGAGCTGTGTGGGAAACTCAGCCCAAAGGAGGGGCCGTGTTCAAAGGGAGAGGGCATTTTCGAGGACAGCACTGTTTTCTTTTTCTTCTTTCTTTCTTTCTTTCTTTCTTTCTTTCTTTCTTTCTTTTTTTTTTCGAGACAGGGTTGTTCTGTAGTTTTTTTTTTTTTTTGGAGCCTGTCCTGGAACTAGCTCTTGTAGACCAGGCTGGTCTTGAACTCACATGCTTTCTTTTTTTTTCTATTGGATATTTTTGACTTCTTTATCAAAGATCAGGTGTTCGAAGATGTGTGGATCGATATCCGGGTCTTCTATTCGGTTCCATTGGTCCTCCTGTCTGTTCTTATGCCAGGACCAGGCTGTTTTCAGAACTGTAGCTTACAGAGTGTTCTTGCAGGTGGGGCACAGAAGAGGTTAATTACGGTACCTTAGTTCTTCTGCTTTTCTAGCAGACCGGAGCCCAGCTGACAGGAATCCAGTAGAGATGGTGTCAAGGTTCACACTGACACTAACAGCTGTAACTTGAGCAGGATTTGTGATCCACATGAAATTTGCAATGAATTGCAGCAAATCTGTGACACTCTAACTTGCTCAGGCTCAGTATCTGAACATACAGATGTTTGCAATGATCACTGGCTTCAGGATTTTTTTTTTGTTGTTGTTGTTGTTTTGTTTTTCCACGAGACAGGGTTTCCCTGTAGCTGAAGTTTAACGGCCTGGTGTTTTTGTGACTTACTGCTTCAAAGAACTTCTCCATTTCTTTATCCCTAAGGGAAAAGAAATATAATCACTAAATACATTTAAGTGTCTTTCAACCATTTTAGATCCCTCTGTTGAGAGTTCTCTGTTTAGGTCTGTACTCCATTTTTTAAAATTGGATTATTTGTTCTTTGGATGACCAATTTCTCGACTTCTTTGTGTATTTTGGAGATTAGTGAAGATCTTTTCCCATTCTGTAAGGCCGTCGTTTTGTCTTCTTGGCCATGTTCTTTGCTTTACAGAAGCTTTTCAGTTTCAGGAGGTCTCACTTATTAATTGTTTCTCTCAGTGTCTGTTTTTTTTTTTCTTTTTTTTTCTTTTTTCTTTCTTTTTTTTTTCTTTTTTTCTTTTTTTCTTTTTTTCTTTTTTTCTTCTTCTTCTTTTCTTTTTTTTCTTTTTTTTCTCTCTTTAGATTTTTTCTTTGTTCTTTTGTTTTGTTTTGTTTTTCTTTTTTTTTTCTTTTTTCTTTTTTTTCTTTTTCTCTCAGTGTCTGTGCTACTGGGGTTCTATTTAGCAAGCGTTCTCCTGTGCCAATGTGTTCAAGTGCATTTGATATTTTTATTTTTATATTCTTTTATTGTGGATGAAGTCAATTATTTGAACTCTCAAATATTTTTATTGTTATTATCTCTCTATTTGTTTGCTTATTTGTGGTTGTTCAACATAAGGTTTCGTTGTGTACCCTTGTATGCCCTGGGACTCACTTTGTAGACAAGACTGGCCTCAGACTCACAGAGAGTCATCTGCCTCTGCCTCCTAGTGCTGAGATTAAAGGCATGCACTAAACACCTTTTCTATATATTTATTTTCCTAATAATTTATTTATTTTCATTTTATTGTCATTGGTGTTTTGCCTGCATGTATGTCTATCTGAGGGTGTCCGATCTTGGAGTTACCGACAGCTGTTGACTGCCATGTGGGTGGTAAGGAATTGAACCTGGGTCCTCTGGAAGAGCAGTCAGAACTCTTAACCACAGAGCCATCTCTCTCCAGCCCTCACCTTTTTTTTTTTTTGAAAACAGGGTTTCTCTGTGTCACTTTGCCTGGCCTTGAATCTCAATCTGCAGAACAAGGGAGCCTTAAACTCACAGTGATCTGCCTGCCTTGGTCTCCCTGATCTTGGAGGTGTTTTTATCATCTCTCTCTCTCTCTCTCTCTCTCTTTCTCTCTCTGTGTGTGTCTGGCTATCTAGCTATCTATCCATTCATTTATTAGTTTATGTATTTATTTATTTTTTGGTTGTTCTTGTTGTTTTCTGAGACAGGATTTCTCTCTAGCTTTGGAGTCTGTCCTGGATCCAGACCTGGTCACAGCTGTACCGGAAAATAAAATAAAACAAACAAACAAAAACAAAAACAAAGCAAAGCAAAAGCCAGGCAGGACTGTCTGGTTGACCTTCCCTTTTCCCCTCCCCCATGGGCTCCTCAGAGGCGGTGCGGCCTCCTGCAGGGAATCCACAGAGCCTCTGCCCAAGGCTCTCCAGGGAACCCACTCTCTCCCTTTCCCCCAGCCCCAGGGCTGCCGGCCACATCTATCTCTCAGGCGTACATCTATCTCTCAGGCGTAGGTGGCGGGCACTCTGGCTATCCAGGACGTGACAGACACAGATACACAGAAGCAGGGAGGAACGGTGCCCACTCTCTCACCAGATGCAGGCATGCAGGAGGAACAATGAAAGAATGAGAACTGGAGAGATGGAATTTCTGGAATGTCCAGAAACCACATGGTGGGGATCTAGTGACCTCTTTTGGTGACAGGGAGTACAGCACAGATTGGGTTCTTGTGCTCCTGAGATGTAACCCCCACAAGGCAGCAGCTCATAAGTGATTGTAAATCCAGTTTCACACAACTGCACATAAAATAAAGTTAAATAAATCATAAAAAAATTCTTTAAAAATTTGAAATTAAAATAAGTTCTGCACAACCGGAAAGACTGTCTCAAATAAAAGTAAAATAAAATGTTCTAAAATAGGACAACTTCCCTGCCCCCCCACCCCCACAGGGACACACTTGGTGCAGACCAAGAGATACAAACAAAATTTGAAATTAAACTAAATGTACAAGAAACTGAGCCTGGTTATTGTGGTGCACATCTTTTATTCTATCATCAAAGAGACAGAGGCAGGTGGACCTCTGTGAATTCCCAGGCTTTATAGAGAGGCCCCCAACCCAAATAAAAAAAAAACATATATAAAAGTTTGACCAAACACCACCCCCCCCCCCAAAAAAAAAAAGGAAGGAAGGAAGGAAAGAAGAAGGAGACATTATAAACTGTCTCCTTGGTCCTAGAAACTGGATCATGGGAATTTAGGACCTATGAGACAGTGCACGAGTCTTGTGATCTCACTTGGTAGATGAGTCTGGATTTTAACTCACAGATGTCCTTCTGCCTGTGTCTCCCACATGCTGGGATAAAGGGTTCCCTAATTCTTGAATGGCATACTGAATGTAGTTATTTCTACTTGGTTTGCGTTTGATTTTTTTTTAAACAATCCATGCCTACTTATTTATTTATTTTTGGTTTTTCATGACAGGGTTTCTCTGTAGCTTTGGAACTAACCCTTGTAGACCAGGCTGGCCTCAAATTCACAAAGATCCACCTGCCTTTGCCTCCCAAGTGCTGGGATTAAAGGAATGTGCCACCACTACCCGCCTTTGTTTCTTTTATTTATTTTTGTTAAGCTCTACGTTTTTCTTTCCTCTCTTTCCATGCCTCCCCTTCAACCCTCTCCCAAGGTTCTGGCTATGACAAACAATGCTGCTATGAGCATAGTTGAGCCCATGTCCTCGTGGCACAATTGAGCATCCTTTACATATATACCTAAACGTGGTATTGCTGGGTCTTGAGGAAGGTTGTTTCCTAATTTTCTGAGAAATCGCCACACTGACATCCAAAGGGGGCGGTACCAGCTTGCATTCCCACCAGCGATGCAGGAGTGTTCCCTTTTCCCCACATCCTCTCCAGCATAAGTTGTCATCAGTGTTTTAGATCTTGGCCATTCTTACAGGTATAAAGTGGAATCTCAGAGCTGTTTTGATTTACATATCTCTGATGACTAAGGGTGTTGAACATCTCCTTAAGTGTCTTTCAGCCATTTTAGATTTCTCGGTTGAGAGTTCTCTGTTTAGGTCTGTACCTCCATGTTGTGAACTGGATTATTTGTTCTTGAAATGACCAATGTCTTGAGTTCTTTGTATATTTTGGAGATCAGACCTCTGTCTGATGTGGGGTTAGTGAAGATCTTTGCCCATTCTGTAAGGCCGTCGTTTTGTCTTGTTGGCCATGTCCTTTGCTTTACAGAAGAAGCCTTTCAGTTTCACGAGGTCCCATTGATTAATTTTGTGTCTCTCAGAGTCTGTGCTACTGGAGTTAGATTTAGGAAGTGGTCTCCTGTGCCGATGCGTTCAAATGCTTTTTTTTAAAAAATAAATATTTATTTATTATGTATACAATATTCTTTCTGTGTGTATGTCTGAAGGCCAGAAGAGAGCACCAGACCCTATTACAGATGGTTGTGAGCCACCATGTGGTTGCTGGGAATTGAACTCAGGACCTTTGGAAGAGCAGGCAATGCTCTTAACCGCTGAGCCATCTCTCCAGCCCCCGTTCAAATGCTTTTGATATTTTTATTTTTATATTTTTTTTATTGTGGGTGAGGTCAATTATTTGAACTCTCAAATATTTTTATTGTTATTATCTGTTTGTTTATTTGTGGGTTTGCAACACGGGGTTTCCTTGTGTATCCTTGTATGCCCTGGGACTCACTTTGTAAACAAGACTGGCCTCAGACTCACAGAGATCCGCCTGCCTCTGCCTTCTAGTGATGGCATTAAAGGCGTACACTAAACACATTTTTTTTGAAAACAGGGTTTTTCTGTGTCACTTTGCCTGTCCTGAATCTCAATCTGCAGAACAAAGTAGCCTTAAACTCACAGTGATCTGCCTGCTTTGGTCTCCCTGATCTTGGAGGTGTTTTATCATCTATCTATCTATCTATCTATCTATCTATCTATCTATCTATCTATCTATCTATCTATCTATCCATTCATTTCATTTATTAGTTTATTTATTTATTTTTTTGTTTTCTGAGACAGGGTTTCTCTCTAGCTTTCCTTCTTGCTTGCTTGCTTGATTTTTTTTGCTTTCTTGCTCTCTTGCTTTTTCCCCCCTTCTTTTATTAGTTAGTTCTTGAGGCATGGTTTCTCTGTGTAACAGCCCTAGCTGTTCTCTCTCTCTCTCTCTCTCTCTCTCTCTCTCTCTCTCTCTCTCTCAAATATGTTTGGTTTTGTGTTTTGCTTTATGAGACAGGGTTTCTCTGCTGCTTTGGAGACTGTTGTTAAAACTAGCTCCTTTCTTGTAGACCAGGCTGTCCTAAAACTCCCAATGATCCTGTTTCTGCTAAATATGGAGCCAGTGCTCTTGAATGCCTTTGTCTGGTGAGGTCAAAAGCCACCCCCACACACACAACCCCCCCCCCAACACACACACAAACCAAACACAGGCACAGGCACACCCAGAGACACATAAATAAACTTTTAAATTAAGAAGAGCCTGGAGAGCTAGTTTCGCGGCTCTTCCAGAGAAATTGGGTTCAATTCCCAGCACCTGCATGGCAGCTCATAGTGATTGTAAATTCAGTTTCTGGGTGATCTGACATCTTCAGACCATTGCACATAAAATAAAGTTAAGAAAATCATAAAAAAATTCCTTAAGAAATTGAAATTTAACTAAGTCCCACACAATTGGAAACACTCTCAAATAAAAGTAAAATAAATGGAAAAGAATACAGTGCTAAGTGCAGTTATGAAAATGTTTTGAAATGTGATACCTTCCCTGTCTCCCCCACATACACAAGCCACACTGAGAGATTTAAATAAAATCTGGGTAATCATTTATGTATCTGGCCTATGTCAGAGGGGCAGGGGAAGCTGAAGCCTTGTCCTTTGGGCTCCAGGTTCTCAGTACTGCGTCAAAAACTCGAGTGTATAGTGAGCCCATGTCTGTCCTGCCGGCAGCACTCAGGAACTGGGAATACAAGGATCAGGAGATCATCTTCAACAACCCAGCAAGTGCAAACCATCCTGGTGGGAAAGAGACCCTCTAAAAGAAATCAATAAAATGACATTTTTATTTTTTTCTGTCGGAAGTGAAAATGTTCCAAATAATTCACTGCATCAGTATTCCTGGAAATGATATCAAAATCAGAATTTTTCTTTTTTTTTTAACATTTTATTTTATTCTTATTATTTTCATTTTTATTTTTTTGGTTTTTCGAGACAGGGTTTCTCTGTGGTTTTGGAGCCTGTCCTGGAACTAGCTCTTGTAGACCAGGCTGGTCTCGAAATCACAGAGATCCGCCTGCCTCTGCCTCCCAAGTGCTGGGATTAAAGGCGTGCGCCACCACTGCCTGGCGTAAATCAGAATTTTTCATATTATTCCATGGCTGTTGTAATTTTCTCTGTGGCAGACAGAGGCAGGCAGATCTCTGTGAGTTTGAGGCCAGCCTGGTCATCTACAGTTCCAGGACAGGTGCCAAAGCTAAGAGAATCCTTGTCTCAGAAAATTTTTTTCTCTGCGTCTCACGTGTCGTGTGTCTTTCTCTAAGCAGGCCCAGGAATCCTAAGCGCCTGTAGGTGATCTAGGAAATCTCCTGTAGCAGGGGCCCTGGCCTCCACTCCTGGCCCCTGAGGGCACCTGGTAAAAGTGAGAAGGCAGATTTCAGAGACTAGTAAAGTTCAAGGTCACCAGCCCTTCCCAACAGCTAGAACCTTTAAAGGGTGAGGCTACAACTTAATTGGCCTGCTTAGATATGGATATTTTTGTTGTGGTTCTTGTTTTACAGGGCAGGAACAGACATCCAAGTGGGAATTTTCCACAGCTGTTTTAATTTTCTCAGACTCGGTATTTAGTATGAGAAGTGGTGTGTGGGGTTGTACAAACACAACTACTGAAAAAGAACCCTAAGAAAGCAGGCCTCCCTCCCTCCCTCCTTGCTTCCCTCCCTCCCTCCCTCCCTCCCTCCCTCCCTCCCTCCCTCCCTCCCTCCCTCAGTTCCTCCCTCTCACCAAGCCATAATTGTGGCAGCCCCTTGGCCGACATAGTCCTTTCACTGATCAGTCAGACACACTCTTTTTTGATTTTTGAATTTTGGGTGAAGTCAATTAATTGAGCTCTTAGATGATGATGATGATGATTATTATTATTAGTTTATTTGTGTTTTTTTTTTTTACATAGAGGTTCCCTGTGTCCCTGGAACTCACTTTGTAGACAAGGCTGGCCTCAGACTCACAGAGATCTAGCTGCCCCTGCCTCTACCTCTGCTTCCTAGTGCCGGAATTAAAGGCCTGTACTAAACACACTTTCCCCCCCTAAGTCAGGGTTTCTCTGTGTCTGTCGCTTTGCCTGTCCTAAAACTCACACTGCAGAACGAGGTGGCCTCAAACTCACAGCGATTTGCCTGTTTCTGCCTCTCCTGATTTCTGAGGGCTGAGAACTGAGAATAAAGAAATGTGCTGCCCAAAATATACTGCCGCTGCTGCAA
This sequence comes from Microtus pennsylvanicus, assembly GCF_037038515.1. Taxonomy (NCBI): domain Eukaryota; kingdom Metazoa; phylum Chordata; class Mammalia; order Rodentia; family Cricetidae; genus Microtus; species Microtus pennsylvanicus. The sequence continues at coordinate 2,565,948 of NC_134583.1, forward strand.
TTAAAAAAATAAATTAAAATAAAATAACCTGAGATAAACAAAGAAAAAAAGGAAAACACCTGTTTTTTCCTTCCTTCCTTCCTTCCTTCCTTCCTTCCTTCCTTCCTTTCTTTTTCCTTACTTGTTTTTTTTCTGTTTTCTTCTTTTATTATTATTATTATTATTATTTTTGGTGAAGGGTTTCTCTGTATAATACCTTTAACTCACTATATAAACCAGGCTGTCATCTTGGTAACATTATGGTTTTGTATTTTCTTATTTCTTGTCTGTTAATCAACAAATCAACATTTCTTCTCTCTCTCTCTCACACACTCATTTAATTTATGTTTTATTTTATTTTTGGTTTGTGTTCTTGTTTTGATTTTCAAGGAAGGGTTTCTCTGTTGCTTTGGAGCCTGTCTTTGGAACTAGCTCTTGTCAACCAGGCTGGCTGGCCTCAAACTCCCAGAGATCCACCTGCCTCTCTGCCAGATATGGAACCAGTCATCTTGGTTAGTTCAAAAGCCACCCCATAAACACACACACAAACACACAACACACACACACACACACACACACACACACACACACACACACACACAGAGGCACATCCAGAGAAACATATTTTTTTTTTTTTTTGGTTTTTTGAGACAGGGTTTCTCTGTGGCTTTGGAGCCTGTCCTGGAACTAGCTCTGTAGACCAGGCTGGTCTCGAACTCACAGAGATCGGCCTGCCTCTGCTTCCCGAGTGCTGGGATTAAAGGCTTGCGCCACCACTGCCCTGCGATGCCCCTACTATAAAAATGGGTTTCAGAAACCGGCCTTTTGCCACAGTGTCAGAAGCCCAAACTCTGCCTGTGGTCTCAGCTAGCTGATAAGCTTCTGTGACTCGCGGTGTGTTTGTATTTTTAAGTTTGTTTTTGGTTTATTAGACTTGGTGGTGTTCTCATCTTTGCATGACCCCCCCCCCCCCGACCCAACATTTAAGTGTCTTTCAACCATTTTAGATCCCTCTGTTGAGAGTTCTCTGTTTAGGTCTGTACTCCATTTTTTAAAATTGGATTATTTGTTCTTTGGATGACCAATTTCTCGAGTTCTTTGTGTATTTTGGAGATTAGTGAAGATCTTTTCCCATTCTGTAAGGCCGTCGTTTTGTCTTCTTGGCCATGTTCTTTGCTTTACAGAAGCTTTTCAGTTTCAGGAGGTCTCACTTATTAATTGTTTCTCTCAGTGTCTGTTTTTTTTTTTCTTTTTTTTTCTTTCTTTTTTTTCTTTTTTTTCTTTTTTCTTTTTTTTCTTCTTCTTTTTTCTTTTTTTTCCTTTTTTTTTCTTTTTTTTCTCTCTTTAGTTTTTTTTTTCTTTTTTTTGTTTTTTTTCTTTTTTTTCTTTTCTTTTTTTTCTTTTTCTCTCAGTGTCTGTGCTACTGGGGTTCTATTTAGCAAGCGTTCTCCTGTGCCAATGTGTTCAAGTGCATTTGATATTTTTATTTTTATATTCTTTTATTGTGGATGAAGTCAATTATTTGAACTCTCAAATATTTTTATTGTTATTATCTCTCTATTTGTTTGCTTATTTGTGGTTGTTCACCAACTTGACTATCTAGAGGAAGTAAAAGTCATAACAAGGTTTCCGTAGGTGAACCTGCGGAAGGATCATTAACGTGAGAGAGCAGCGGCGGCGGCTCTGCCCGCCCGCTCGCCTGCCTCGCCCGAGTTCTCGCCGGGAGGCACGCTCCCCGGGTCGCACGTGTGTTGTGCGCACGGAAGTGCGTGGCGGTCATGAGAGAGAGGTCGAGAGAGGGGGAAGGGGGACGGGCGCCGGCTCGCCCGCCCTCCTCGCCCCGTCCGAGGACCCGTGTCTGGCTCTGCCGCTGGCGGCTCACGGCGGACGGCGGCTCTCTTCCCGCTCTCGCTCTCCTCCGTCCACTCCCGCTGCTTGCCTCACCGCACCGCAGCGGCCCGCGGGTGTGTCCCCTCTTTCCCGGGCGCGCGCCTTCCCCTCTCCATCCCTCTTCCCGGTGGAGGATGGGCGAGGGTCTGGCGGCGCCCCGGGCCCCCTCTCGCCGCCGACCTCCGCTCGCGCGCCGTGGCGCCGTGGCGCGCCTGTCGGGGAGGCGGCGGAGGTTGGGCGCACTTTTTTTTCCCCCCTCTCCACCTCCTTCTCCAAAGGACCGGGGTAGACCAGTAGTCCCTCCCACCGGGCGGGAGGCCATTTTTTTCCCCCGGGGATGCGGCGGGTCTACCAGATGTCCCGCTGGACTCTTTTTTTTTTTTTTTTTTTTTTAATGTATAATATATATTATATCTTCCTAGACCTGATGGGTCGACCAGTTGTCTCTGTGCACTTCCTTTTTTTTGACGGACTGGAAGCGGGTCGACCAGTTGTCCGATTAAATATTTGGCCTTAAAATGCTAAGTACCGGGGTCGACCAGTTGGCCTTGTGAACTTGGGTCGACCAGTTGTCTTTTTCCATGTCTTGATTGACTGATGTCATTCTTCAATGTGTTGGTGGTTAGTTTATCTCTTTTGTTCTCTATGCCAACACGCCCCACTCACCAAACACTTTTTTTTTTAATTTATTTATTTACTTATTTTTATTTTACTTTTTTATTATTTATTTATTTATACATACATACATACATCCTGTCTATCTGTCCAGATGGGGCAGGGGTAGAAGGGGCTAGCTATGAGAGGAAGGTGCTCGGTGGGCATCCAGTTGTAAATAAGGCTGGGAATAAATAGCTGAATATTAATTCATTTGAGTAATATTAAAACTGTTCAAGTAGAAAACAATTGCTTTCTTTTTCTGTTTGCCCAGAGATCTGACTGACTGCAACTTGGAAAGAAGACGGCCCTGCTGGACAGAGACCTCCCTCCTGCTTTGGGTGGGTCGACCAGTTTACATGTTTATTTCCACGTTTTGTCTTTTATGGATTGAATGGATGTGTCTCTCTCTTTTTTTTTTTTTTTTTTTGGTTTTTCGAGACAGGGTTTCTCTGTGGCTTTGGAGCCTGTCCTGGAACTAGCACTGTAGACCAGGCTGGTCTCGAACTCACAGAGATCCGCCTACCTCTGCCTCCCGAGTACTGGGATTAAAGGCGTGCGCCACCATCGCCCGGCTCTCATTTTTTTTTTCACGATTGCTTGCTTGCTTGCTTGCTTACTTACTTACTTACTTACTATCTGTTCAGCCCATCTCATTTACTTACTTCTTTAAAAAAAATGACCCACCTAGTTATTTACTTACTTACTTACTTACTTACTTACTTGTTCATTCATTCCTTCACTTCCTTATCTTCTTTCATATATCTGTTTATTTATCTGCTGATTTAGCGTGACTCATTTACTTATTGAATGTTTCAATTATTATTTAGTTTTATTCATTTATTCATTCTTTATGTCTATTTTTATGTATGTATTTACTTACTTTCTTAATTTTTTTTTTACTTTTTAAAATTTACTTAATTTTTTTCTTTCTTTGGGAATGTAGATTCTTTCTTCCTTTCTTCCTTTCTTTCCTTCTTTCTGTCTCCTGACTGTCACTGGCTAAGAAAATGGTGGCCTCCATGTCACTGGTCAGCATAGCAGCTCCTAAAATGGAATTTGATGAAGGGATACATAGATAGATAGATAGATAGATAGATAGATAGATAGATAGATAGATAGATAGATAGATGGGATGCGCACACGCTCACACACACACACACACACACACACACACACATATGCACGCACGTGCATGACATGTACAGATGGGGGGCGATTCCAATGTTTTCAGAGGAAGGTGCTCGCTGGTAATAATAAATGTGCTGGTAAATAAGGCTGGAAATAGCTGAATATTAAATCATTAAAACTCTTCAAATAAATAAAAAGCAATTCCATTTCTCTCTCTCTCTCTTTCTCACCATATACCAGCACATCTGAACTGACTGCAACATACAAAAGAAGAAGAAACACGGAAAGAAGACATCCCTGCTGGACAGGATCTGAGATGAGAATAAATTCATCGAATGGCTGCCAACAGCATTTCATTGAGAAGAGATTCCACATTTTATGCTGTACAGTTACTTAGTTAGATAGATAGATAAAGAGAGGCCTGTGAACTGGGGTGGGCTGTGGCTTCTCAGGTCACCTCAGGTCAGGGAGGGGCTGAGGAGTGTCCCATTGGCCTTGACAATAGGCAGGAGTCAGAGGTTAATGTCAGGGCAGGGCCTGAGAGTTCCTCAAAGGGAATGAATGGAGACCCTTGCTTACCTAAGAAATGCCTGACCTTGGAAAAGGACTTGTGGAAAGCGGGCCCTTGAAACTGTGGTTTCACGTCTTACTAGAAAGCTCCCTCTTGGAAGGGAAAGTCATCGTGATATCTTACTCTTTTCCCAAGGATACCCTACCTAACCTTCTGATCATTCTTACTGAATTAAGTCTTCCACTGCAAATAAATAAATAAATAAATAATAAATGAAGTGGGTGAGTGAGTGAGTGAGTGAGTAAGTAAGTAAGTAAGTAAGTAAACAAGCAAATACGTGGATGGACAAATAAATACAAAGTTTGCTGTTGTTGACTGACTTTTGATTTCATAATGAATCTCTCTCTCTCTCTCTCTCTCTCACACACACACACACACACACACGCACACTAAATATACAATAAAAGGAAGCATAACACCTTTACTCAGGGGGCAGAGTGAACTCTGAAAGTTTTCCAGGCGGGGGGGGGGGGGAGAGACAGAATATAAGAACAAAATGAGAAACAAGGAAAAATAGTGTTGGCTGGCTGGCCGGCTTTCAGTTCCCTGACAGAAATGAGCACATTGTGGAGGAAACACAAAGTTGTTACACTATGTGGGTGTGATGAGGAGAGATTGTGAGTGAGTGTCCTGTCAGAACAAAGTTAGTCCCATAGTTGATGAAATTCATTATCCCAAAACTTCAGCAGAATATATCCCAAGTTTGCAAATGTGTGATCAGCTTGTGACAGGTTGGGCTGGAGATGCTGAGAACTGGGGAGCCCTCAATGCAAGAGCAGACACTCATTCCCATGAAGAGGGAGAGAGGGAGGGAGGGAGGGAGGGATCATTCATTCCTATACTCAAGTTTAAAGAAAGATGAGTGGCTATCTATGGAGAGACCACTCACAGATATGAAAAATCATTTCCTAAAAATCAAATTTCTCAGTCAGTATGCAACTGCTATGGTGCTTCTCCTAGATAGAGTAAAACACACAAAAAAACTGATTCCTTGATCTAGAGCCACAGTGCACATGCTGTGGAAAAGGGGACATGGCCAACTTGAATCACAATATTCATCAGAGCATGAAAAGAGCGTAAAAAGGACACAGAGGAGAGATAATTGTGGTCCTTCCTTCCTCCCTCCCTCCCTCCCTCCCTCCCTCCCTCCCTCCCTCCTTCCCTCAGGAAGTGACTGACAGATGAGACTTTGTCCAAGCAGGTTCTGTCTGAAATACCAGACTTGAGTTTCCCCCTCTGTGGGTATTAGCTAATCAGTCCTCCCTTCTTTCTGTAGGAAGGTGGTGCATGTCTCTCAGAACTTACCTGGTTTCCTCTGCACCAGGTGAACCAGGGAAAAGCTTTCTAAGCCTTATTCAGACCCATAGAGGCTGCGCTGTGTGGGACTTCAGAGACCTCAGGGAGTATAGGGGTGGGTGGGTGCTTGATGCTTCAGACTCATGTCATTGAAGGACATAACATAGTCTGGATTCACAGAGATTCACAACACAGAGCCATTGTCACTTACTAACAGCTCAGGACACCCAGAGCTAACAAGAAATTGCAGTCTCAGCCGGGCTTTAATCACAGCACACACACAGATCTCTGTGAATTCAAAGATGGCCTGATTTACAGAGTGAGTTTTAGGACAGCCCAAGATACAGAAAGAAACCCTTTCTTGAAAAACAAAGCAAAACATCAAAAGAAAGAAAGACAAGGAAAAAGAAAAAAATGGCAGTCTCTTTCCACTCTCTCCTCCATTGGCTCTTAAAGAGCTCTCAAGCTGAACTGGAGACCATGGTGTCACTCAAAACTGGGAAGCCAGAAACCTTAGGGGTTCACAGGAGTCGGACTGACTGCAGCACTTGATGCCTCAACCCTGCTAATGGCTGTGATATAAGGCATGGTAAAATACGGGCTTTGGCAGAGCACTACTCCCCTTTCTCTATTATTATTGCTACACAACGAAAAGGACCGGGGGGGGGGTGATGATGTGCAGTCAGTGCTGGTATTGAAATCTCACTGACTCCTTCCGCACTCCTTGTCAATTCCCGACTTTGTCAAATCAACTATCGTGAATCTTTGATGTGGGTTGGCCCTTTAGGAACTCAGAGAAACAAGACAGACAGACCTGTTTCATCCCAGAAACCTCCCAGTTCCTGAGCCCTAGCCCTGGAAGTCTCAAAGCCATCACATCCAGAAATCTCTCTAGTCCCTGCTAGTGGTGAACTCACTTCGTCTTCCCCAGGACCACTAATTATTTCTCCATGTTTTCCTGTGAGATCTGAGGCCAGCTTTCTTCTTCCTCCCTCTGGCCTCTCCACGAACGATCTCCATTCTCTAGACAACATGTCTAGAACCGAGTCTTATAGGCACCGAGAGAGTGTGTCTTGAGGGCAGTTGGCGTTTCTAGGACACGAGTGACATCACAAAATTCCAAGAGCTCTCTGGGATACCGTGGAATTTCCAGAGAAGGGACTGCTGATGTCGTGAGGCACGGCCTTTACCTCCTTGCTGATATTTCTCCCCGAACTGACCGACCGACCGACCGACCGACCAACCGGAACCTGAGGTTTCCTTTCCAGGAGTCTCTCCTCCGACACAGAGGGAGCCATTCAGGATTTCCTCCTTCCAAAACCAGAAATTTCTCTCTGCTTCATTAATATCTTCTCACTACTTCCTGAACCCATGGGGAGTTAGTTAGTTGAACACTCACTTTTTTCATGAATGACCCTTCCTCCCTCTCCTGAACATCTCATATTACTGATTCATACTCAGTAAAACAGTAATATGAGAAATTAGGCCAGGAGGACATGGAAGATGAGGGTTGAGTCTTCTGAAGTGAACAAGCACTTAGGGAAGGCTAAACTTAAGGGAATTTGACTCTGAGTGGCAAGACATGAATAGCTGCTGCCAAGGCACAGATACAGGCACCAACTGGGCCCTCGGCATCCTCCTGCATCATCAGAGCTGTGTGGGAAACTCAGCCCAAAGGAGGGGCCGTGTTCAAAGGGAGAGGGCATTTTCGAGGACAGCACTGTTTTCTTTTTCTTCTTTCTTTCTTTCTTTCTTTCTTTCTTTCTTTCTTTCTTTCTTTTTTTTTTTCGAGACAGGGTTGTTCTGTAGTTTTTTTTTTTTTGGAGCCTGTCCTGGAACTAGCTCTTGTAGACCAGGCTGGTCTTGAACTCACATGCTTTCTTTTTTTTTCTATTGGATATTTTTGACTTCTTTATCAAAGATCAGGTGTTCGAAGATGTGTGGATCGATATCCGGGTCTTCTATTCGGTTCCATTGGTCCTCCTGTCTGTTCTTATGCCAGGACCAGGCTGTTTTCAGAACTGTAGCTTACAGAGTGTTCTTGCAGGTGGGGCACAGAAGAGGTTAATTACGGTACCTTAGTTCTTCTGCTTTTCTAGCAGACCGGAGCCCAGCTGACAGGAATCCAGTAGAGATGGTGTCAAGGTTCACACTGACACTAACAGCTGTAACTTGAGCAGGATTTGTGATCCACATGAAATTTGCAATGAATTGCAGCAAATCTGTGACACTCTAACTTGCTCAGGCTCAGTATCTGAACATACAGATGTTTGCAATGATCACTGGCTTCAGGATTTTTTTTTTGTTGTTGTTGTTGTTGTTTTGTTTTTCCACGAGACAGGGTTTCCCTGTAGCTGAAGTTTAACGGCCTGGTGTTTTTGTGACTTACTGCTTCAAAGAACTTCTCCATTTCTTTATCCCTAAGGGAAAAGAAATATAATCACTAAATACATTTAAGTGTCTTTCAACCATTTTAGATCGCTCTGTTGAGAGTTCTCTGTTTAGGTCTGTACTCCATTTTTTAAAATTGGATTATTTGTTCTTTGGATGACCAATTTCTCGACTTCTTTGTGTATTTTGGAGATTAGTGAAGATCTTTTCCCATTCTGTAAGGCCGTCGTTTTGTCTTGTTGGCCATGTTCTTTGCTTTACAGAAGCTTTTCAGTTTCAGGAGGTCTCACTTATTAATTGTTTCTCTCAGTGTCTGTTTTTTTTTCTTTTTTTTCTTTTTTCTTTCTTTTTTTTTTCTTTTTTCTTTTTTTCTTTTTTTTCTTCTTCTTCTTTTCTTTTTTTTTCTTTTTTTTCTCTCTTTAGTTTTTTTCTTTGTTCTTTTTTTTTGTTTTGTTTTTCTTTTTTTTTCTTTTTTCTTTTTTTTCTTTTTCTCTCAGTGTCTGTGCTACTGGGGTTCTATTTAGCAAGCGTTCTCCTGTGCCAATGTGTTCAAGTGCATTTGATATTTTTATTTTTATATTCTTTTATTGTGGATGAAGTCAATTATTTGAACTCTCAAATATTTTTATTGTTATTATCTCTCTATTTGTTTGCTTATTTGTGGTTGTTCACCAACTTGACTATCTAGAGGAAGTAAAAGTCGTAACAAGGTTTCCGTAGGTGAACCTGCGGAAGGATCATTAACGTGAGAGAGCAGCGGCGGCGGCTCTGCCCGCCCGCTCGCCTGCCTCGCCCGAGTTCTTGCCGGGAGGCGCGCTCCCCGGGTCGCACGTGCGTTGTGCGCACGGAAGTGTGCGCGCGCACGGGCGCGCGTGGCGGTCGTGAGAGAGAGGTCGAGAGAGGGGGAAGGGGGACGGGCGCCGGCTCGCCCGCCCTCCTCGCCCCGTCCGAGGACCCGTGTCTGGCTCTGCCACTGGCGGCTCACGGCGGACGGCGGCTCTCTTCCCGCTCTCGCTCTCCTCCGTCCACTCCCGCTGCTTGCCTCACCGCACCGCAGCGGCCCGCGGGTGTGTCCCCTCTTTCCCGGGCGCGCGCCTTTCCCTCTCCATCCCTCTTCCCGGGGGAGGATGGGCGAGGGTCTGGCGGCGCCCCGGGCCCCCTCTCGCCGCCGACCTCCGCTCGCGCGCCGTGGCGCCGCCTGTCGGGGAGGCGGCGGAGGTTGGGCGCACTTTTTTTTCCCCCCTCTCCACCTCCTTCTCCAAAGGACCGGGGTAGACCAGTAGTCCCTCCCACCGGGCGGGAGGCCATTTTTTTCCCCCGGGGATGCGGCGGGTCGACCAGATGTCCCGCTGGACTCTTTTTTTCTTTCTTTTTTTTTTTTTAATGTATAATATATATTATATCTTCCTAGACCTGACGGGTCGACCAGTTGTCTCTGTGCACTTCCTTTTTTTTGACGGACTGGAAGCGGGTCGACCAGTTGTCCGATTAAATATTTGGCCTTAAAATGCTAAGTACCGGGGTCGACCAGTTGGCCTTGTGAACTTGGGTCGACCAGTTGTCTTTTTCCATGTCTTGATTGACTGATGTCATTCTTCAATGTGTTGGTGGTTAGTTTATCTCTTTTGTTCTCTATGCCAACACGCCCCACTCACCAAACACTTTTTTTTAATTTATTTATTTACTTATTTTTATTTTACTTTTTTATTATTTATTTATTTATACATACATACATACATCCTGTCTATCTGTCCAGATGGGGCAGGGGTAGAAGGGGCTAGCTATGAGAGGAAGGTGCTCGGTGGGCATCCAGTTGTAAATAAGGCTGGGAATAAATAGCTGAATATTAATTCATTTGAGTAATATTAAAACTGTTCAAGTAGAAAACAATTGCTTTCTTTTTCTGTTTGCCCAGAGATCTGACTGACTGCAACTTGGAAAGAAGACGGCCCTGCTGGACAGAGACCTCCCTCCTGCTTTGGGTGGGTCGACCAGTTTCCATGTTTATTTCCACGTTTTGTCTTTTATGGATTGAATGGATGTGTCTCTCTCTCTTTTTTTTTTTTTTTTTTTTGGTTTTTCGAGACAGGGTTTCTCTGTGGCTTTGGAGCCTGTCCTGGAACTAGCACTGTAGACCAGGCTGGTCTCGAACTCACAGAGATCCGCCTACCTCTGCCTCCCGAGTACTGGGATTAAAGGCGTGCGCCACCATCGCCCGGCTCTCATTTTTTTTTTTCACGATTGCTTGCTTGCTTGCTTGCTTACTTACTTACTTACTATCTGTTCAGCCCATCTCATTTACTTACTTCTTTAAAAAAAATGACCCACCTAGTTATTTACTTACTTACTTACTTACTTACTTGTTCATTCATTCCTTCACTTCCTTATCTTCTTTCATATATCTGTTTATTTATCTGCTGATTTAGCTTGACTCATTTACTTATTGAATGTTTCAATTATTATTTAGTTTTATTCATTTATTCATTCTTTATGTCTATTTTTATGTATGTATTTACTTACTTTCTTAATTTTTTTTTTTACTTTTTAAAATTTACTTAATTTTTTTCTTTCTTTGGGAATGTAGATTCTTTCTTCCTTTCTTCCTTTCTTTCCTTCTTTCTGTCTCCTGACTGTCACTGGCTAAGAAAATGGTGGCCTCCATGTCACTGGTCAGCATAGCAGCTCCTAAAATGGAATTTGATGAAGGGATACATAGATAGATAGATAGATAGATAGATAGATAGATAGATAGATGGATAGATAGATAGATAGATAGATAGATAGATAGATAGATAGATGGGATGCGCACACGCTCACACACACACACACACACACACACATATGCACGCACGTGCATGACATGTACAGATGGGGGGCGATTCCAATGTTTTCAGAGGAAGGTGCTCGCTGGTAATAATAAATGTGCTGGTAAATAAGGCTGGAAATAGCTGAATATTAAATCATTAAAACTCTTCAAATAAATAAAAAGCAATTCCATTTCTCTCTCTCTCTCTTTCTCACCATATACCAGCACATCTGAACTGACTGCAACATACAAAAGAAGAAGAAACACGGAAAGAAGACATCCCTGCTGGACAGGATCTGAGATGAGAATAAATTCATCGAATGGCTGCCAACAGCATTTCATTGAGAAGAGATTCCACATTTTATGCTGTACAGTTACTTAGTTAGATAGATAGATAAAGAGAGGCCTGTGAACTGGGGTGGGCTGTGGCTTCTCAGGTCACCTCAGGTCAGGGAGGGGCTGAGGAGTGTCCCATTGGCCTTGACAATAGGCAGGAGTCAGAGGTTAATGTCAGGGCAGGGCCTGAGAGTTCCTCAAAGGGAATGAATGGAGACCCTTGCTTACCTAAGAAATGCCTGACCTTGGAAAAGGACTTGTGGAAAGCGGGCCCTTGAAACTGTGGTTTCACGTCTTACTAGAAAGCTCCCTCTTGGAAGGGAAAGTCATCGTGATATCTTACTCTTTTCCCAAGGATACCCTACCTACCCTTCTGATCATTCTTACTGAATTAAGTCTTCCACTGCAAATAAATAAATAAATAAATAATAAATGAAGTGGGTGAGTGAGTGAGTGAGTGAGTAAGTAAGTAAGTAAGTAAGTAAACAAGCAAATACGTGGATGGACAAATAAATACAAAGTTTGCTGTTGTTGACTGACTTTTGATTTCATAATGAATCTCTCTCTCTCTCTCTCTCTCTCTCACACACACACACACACACACGCACACTAAATATACAATAAAAGGAAGCATAACACCTTTACTCAGGGGGCAGAGTGAACTCTGAAAGTTTTCCAGGCGGGGGGGGGGAGAGACAGAATATAAGAACAAAATGAGAAACAAGGAAAAATAGTGTTGGCTGGCTGGCCGGCTTTCAGTTCCCTGACAGAAATGAGCACATTGTGGAGGAAACACAAAGTTGTTACACTATGTGGGTGTGATGAGGAGAGATTGTGAGTGAGTGTCCTGTCAGAACAAAGTTAGTCCCATAGTTGATGAAATTCATTATCCCAAAACTTCAGCAGAATATATCCCAAGTTTGCAAATGTGTGATCAGCTTGTGACAGGTTGGGCTGGAGATGCTGAGAACTGGGGAGCCCTCAATGCAAGAGCAGACACTCATTCCCATGAAGAGGGAGAGAGGGAGGGAGGGAGGGAGGGATCATTCATTCCTATACTCAAGTTTAAAGAAAGATGAGTGGCTATCTATGGAGAGACCACTCACAGATATGAAAAATCATTTCCTAAAAATCAAATTTCTCAGTCAGTATGCAACTGCTATGGTGCTTCTCCTAGATAGAGTAAAACACACAAAAAAACTGATTCCTTGATCTAGAGCCACAGTGCACATGCTGTGGAAAAGGGGACATGGCCAACTTGAATCACAATATTCATCAGAGCATGAAAAGAGCGTAAAAAGGACACAGAGGAGAGATAATTGTGGTCCTTCCTTCCTCCCTCCCTCCCTCCCTCCCTCCCTCCCTCCCTCCCTCCTTCCCTCAGGAAGTGACTGACAGATGAGACTTTGTCCAAGCAGGTTCTGTCTGAAATACCAGACTTGAGTTTCCCCCTCTGTGGGTATTAGCTAATCAGTCCTCCCTTCTTTCTGTAGGAAGGTGGTGCATGTCTCTCAGAACTTACCTGGTTTCCTCTGCACCAGGTGAACCAGGGAAAAGCTTTCTAAGCCTTATTCAGACCCATAGAGGCTGCGCTGTGTGGGACTTCAGAGACCTCAGGGAGTATAGGGGTGGGTGGGTGCTTGATGCTTCAGACTCATGTCATTGAAGGACATAACATAGTCTGGATTCACAGAGATTCACAACACAGAGCCATTGTCACTTACTAACAGCTCAGGACACCCAGAGCTAACAAGAAATTGCAGTCTCAGCCGGGCTTTAATCACAGCACACACACAGATCTCTGTGAATTCAAAGATGGCCTGATTTACAGAGTGAGTTTTAGGACAGCCCAAGATACAGAAAGAAACCCTTTCTTGAAAAACAAAGCAAAACATCAAAAGAAAGAAAGACAAGGAAAAAGAAAAAAATGGCAGTCTCTTTCCACTCTCTCCTCCATTGGCTCTTAAAGAGCTCTCAAGCTGAACTGGAGACCATGGTGTCACTCAAAACTGGGAAGCCAGAAACCTTAGGGGGGTCACAGGAGTCGGACTGACTGCAGCACTTGATGCCTCAACCCTGCTAATGGCTGTGATATAAGGCATGGTAAAATACGGGCTTTGGCAGAGCACTACTCCCCTTTCTCTATTATTATTGCTACACAACGAAAAGGACCGGGGGGGGGTGATGATGTGCAGTCAGTGCTGTTATTGAAATCTCACTGACTCCTTCCGCACTCCTTGTCAATTCCCGACTTTGTCAAATCAACTATCGTGAATCTTTGATGTGGGTTGGCCCTTTAGGAACTCAGAGAAACAAGACAGACAGACCTGTTTCATCCCAGAAACCTCCCAGTTCCTGAGCCCTAGCCCTGGAAGTCTCAAAGCCATCACATCCAGAAATCTCTCTAGTCCCTGCTAGTGGTGAACTCACTTCGTCTTCCCCAGGACCACTAATTATTTCTCCATGTTTTCCTGTGAGATCTGAGGCCAGCTTTCTTCTTCCTCCCTCTGGCCTCTCCACGAACGATCTCCATTCTCTAGACAACATGTCTAGAACCGAGTCTTATAGGCACCGAGAGAGTGTGTCTTGAGGGCAGTTGGCGTTTCTAGGACACGAGTGACATCACAAAATTCCAAGAGCTCTCTGGGATACCGTGGAATTTCCAGAGAAGGGACTGCTGATGTCGTGAGGCACGGCCTTTACCTCCTTGCTGATATTTCTCCCCGAACTGACCGACCGACCGACCGACCGACCAACCGGAACCTGAGGTTTCCTTTCCAGGAGTCTCTCCTCCGACACAGAGGGAGCCATTCAGGATTTCCTCCTTCCAAAACCAGAAATTTCTCTCTGCTTCATTAATATCTTCTCACTACTTCCTGAACCCATGGGGAGTTAGTTAGTTGAACACTCACTTTTTTCATGAATGACCCTTCCTCCCTCTCCTGAACATCTCATATTACTGATTCATACTCAGTAAAACAGTAATATGAGAAATTAGGCCAGGAGGACATGGAAGATGAGGGTTGAGTCTTCTGAAGTGAACAAGCACTTAGGGAAGGCTAAACTTAAGGGAATTTGACTCTGAGTGGCAAGACATGAATAGCTGCTGCCAAGGCACAGATACAGGCACCAACTGGGCCCTCGGCATCCTCCTGCATCATCAGAGCTGTGTGGGAAACTCAGCCCAAAGGAGGGGCCGTGTTCAAAGGGAGAGGGCATTTTCGAGGACAGCACTGTTTTCTTTTTCTTCTTTCTTTCTTTCTTTCTTTCTTTCTTTCTTTCTTTCTTTCTTTTTTTTTTTCGAGACAGGGTTGTTCTGTAGTTTTTTTTTTTTTGGAGCCTGTCCTGGAACTAGCTCTTGTAGACCAGGCTGGTCTTGAACTCACATGCTTTCTTTTTTTTTCTATTGGATATTTTTGACTTCTTTATCAAAGATCAGGTGTTCGAAGATGTGTGGATCGATATCCGGGTCTTCTATTCGGTTCCATTGGTCCTCCTGTCTGTTCTTATGCCAGGACCAGGCTGTTTTCAGAACTGTAGCTTACAGAGTGTTCTTGCAGGTGGGGCACAGAAGAGGTTAATTACGGTACCTTAGTTCTTCTGCTTTTCTAGCAGACCGGAGCCCAGCTGACAGGAATCCAGTAGAGATGGTGTCAAGGTTCACACTGACACTAACAGCTGTAACTTGAGCAGGATTTGTGATCCACATGAAATTTGCAATGAATTGCAGCAAATCTGTGACACTCTAACTTGCTCAGGCTCAGTATCTGAACATACAGATGTTTGCAATGATCACTGGCTTCAGGATTTTTTTTTTTTTTGTTGTTGTTGTTGTTTTGTTTTTCCACGAGACAGGGTTTCCCTGTAGCTGAAGTTTAACGGCCTGGTGTTTTTGTGACTTACTGCTTCAAAGAACTTCTCCATTTCTTTATCCCTAAGGGAAAAGAAATATAATCACTAAATACATTTAAGTGTCTTTCAACCATTTTAGATCCCTCTGTTGAGAGTTCTCTGTTTAGGTCTGTACTCCATTTTTTAAAATTGGATTATTTGTTCTTTGGATGACCAATTTCTCGACTTCTTTGTGTATTTTGGAGATTAGTGAAGATCTTTTCCCATTCTGTAAGGCCGTCGTTTTGTCTTGTTGGCCATGTTCTTTGCTTTACAGAAGCTTTTCAGTTTCAGGAGGTCTCACTTATTAATTGTTTCTCTCAGTGTCTGTTTTTTTTTCTTTTTTTTTCTTTTTTCTTTCTTTTTTTTTTCTTTTTTCTTTTTTTCTTTTTTTTCTTCTTCTTCTTTTCTTTTTTTTTCTTTTTTTTCTCTCTTTAGTTTTTTTCTTTGTTCTTTTTTTTTGTTTTGTTTTTCTTTTTTTTTCTTTTTTCTTTTTTTTCTTTTTCTCTCAGTGTCTGTGCTACTGGGGTTCTATTTAGCAAGCGTTCTCCTGTGCCAATGTGTTCAAGTGCATTTGATATTTTTATTTTTATATTCTTTTATTGTGGATGAAGTCAATTATTTGAACTCTCAAATATTTTTATTGTTATTATCTCTCTATTTGTTTGCTTATTTGTGGTTGTTCACCAACTTGACTATCTAGAGGAAGTAAAAGTCGTAACAAGGTTTCCGTAGGTGAACCTGCGGAAGGATCATTAACGTGAGAGAGCAGCGGCGGCGGCTCTGCCCGCCCGCTCGCCTGCCTCGCCCGAGTTCTTGCCGGGAGGCGTGCTCCCCGGGTCGCACGTGCGTTGTGCGCACGGAAGTGTGCGCGCGCACGGGCGCGCGTGGCGGTCGTGAGAGAGAGGTCGAGAGAGGGGGAAGGGGGACGGGCGCCGGCTCGCCCGCCCTCCTCGCCCCGTCCGAGGACCCGTGTCTGGCTCTGCCGCTGGCGGCTCACGGCGGACGGCGGCTCTCTTCCCGCTCTCGCTCTCCTCCGTCCACTCCCGCTGCTTGCCTCACCGCACCGCAGCGGCCCGCGGGTGTGTCCCCTCTTTCCCGGGCGCGCGCCTTTCCCTCTCCATCCCTCTTCCCGGTGGAGGATGGGCGAGGGTCTGGCGGCGCCCCGGGCCCCCTCTCGCCGCCGACCTCCGCTCGCGCGCCGTGGCGCCGCCTGTCGGGGAGGCGGCGGAGGTTGGGCGCACTTTTTTTTCCCCCCTCTCCACCTCCTTCTCCAAAGGACCGGGGTAGACCAGTAGTCCCTCCCACCGGGCGGGAGGCCATTTTTTTCCCCCGGGGATGCGGCGGGTCGACCAGATGTCCCGCTGGACTCTTTTTTTCTTTCTTTTTTTTTTTTTTAATGTATAATATATATTATATCTTCCTAGACCTGACGGGTCGACCAGTTGTCTCTGTGCACTTCCTTTTTTTTGACGGACTGGAAGCGGGTCGACCAGTTGTCCGATTAAATATTTGGCCTTAAAATGCTAAGTACCGGGGTCGACCAGTTGGCCTTGTGAACTTGGGTCGACCAGTTGTCTTTTTCCATGTCTTGATTGACTGATGTCATTCTTCAATGTGTTGGTGGTTAGTTTATCTCTTTTGTTCTCTATGCCAACACGCCCCACTCACCAAACACTTTTTTTTAATTTATTTATTTACTTATTTTTATTTTACTTTTTTATTATTTATTTATTTATACATACATACATACATCCTGTCTATCTGTCCAGATGGGGCAGGGGTAGAAGGGGCTAGCTATGAGAGGAAGGTGCTCGGTGGGCATCCAGTTGTAAATAAGGCTGGGAATAAATAGCTGAATATTAATTCATTTGAGTAATATTAAAACTGTTCAAGTAGAAAACAATTGCTTTCTTTTTCTGTTTGCCCAGAGATCTGACTGACTGCAACTTGGAAAGAAGACGGCCCTGCTGGACAGAGACCTCCCTCCTGCTTTGGGTGGGTCGACCAGTTTCCATGTTTATTTCCACGTTTTGTCTTTTATGGATTGAATGGATGTGTCTCTCTCTCTTTTTTTTTTTTTTTTTTTTTGGTTTTTCGAGACAGGGTTTCTCTGTGGCTTTGGAGCCTGTCCTGGAACTAGCACTGTAGACCAGGCTGGTCTCGAACTCACAGAGATCCGCCTACCTCTGCCTCCCGAGTACTGGGATTAAAGGCGTGCGCCACCATCGCCCGGCTCTCATTTTTTTTTTTCACGATTGCTTGCTTGCTTGCTTGCTTACTTACTTACTTACTATCTGTTCAGCCCATCTCATTTACTTACTTCTTTAAAAAAAATGACCCACCTAGTTATTTACTTACTTACTTACTTACTTACTTGTTCATTCATTCCTTCACTTCCTTATCTTCTTTCATATATCTGTTTATTTATCTGCTGATTTAGCTTGACTCATTTACTTATTGAATGTTTCAATTATTATTTAGTTTTATTCATTTATTCATTCTTTATGTCTATTTTTATGTATGTATTTACTTACTTTCTTAATTTTTTTTTTTACTTTTTAAAATTTACTTAATTTTTTTCTTTCTTTGGGAATGTAGATTCTTTCTTCCTTTCTTCCTTTCTTTCCTTCTTTCTGTCTCCTGACTGTCACTGGCTAAGAAAATGGTGGCCTCCATGTCACTGGTCAGCATAGCAGCTCCTAAAATGGAATTTGATGAAGGGATACATAGATAGATAGATAGATAGATAGATAGATAGATAGATAGATAGATAGATAGATAGATGGATAGATAGATAGATAGATAGATAGATAGATGGGATGCGCACACGCTCACACACACACACACACACACACACATATGCACGCACGTGCATGACATGTACAGATGGGGGGCGATTCCAATGTTTTCAGAGGAAGGTGCTCGCTGGTAATAATAAATGTGCTGGTAAATAAGGCTGGAAATAGCTGAATATTAAATCATTAAAACTCTTCAAATAAATAAAAAGCAATTCCATTTCTCTCTCTCTCTCTTTCTCACCATATACCAGCACATCTGAACTGACTGCAACATACAAAAGAAGAAGAAACACGGAAAGAAGACATCCCTGCTGGACAGGATCTGAGATGAGAATAAATTCATCGAATGGCTGCCAACAGCATTTCATTGAGAAGAGATTCCACATTTTATGCTGTACAGTTACTTAGTTAGATAGATAGATAAAGAGAGGCCTGTGAACTGGGGTGGGCTGTGGCTTCTCAGGTCACCTCAGGTCAGGGAGGGGCTGAGGAGTGTCCCATTGGCCTTGACAATAGGCAGGAGTCAGAGGTTAATGTCAGGGCAGGGCCTGAGAGTTCCTCAAAGGGAATGAATGGAGACCCTTGCTTACCTAAGAAATGCCTGACCTTGGAAAAGGACTTGTGGAAAGCGGGCCCTTGAAACTGTGGTTTCACGTCTTACTAGAAAGCTCCCTCTTGGAAGGGAAAGTCATCGTGATATCTTACTCTTTTCCCAAGGATACCCTACCTACCCTTCTGATCATTCTTACTGAATTAAGTCTTCCACTGCAAATAAATAAATAAATAAATAATAAATGAAGTGGGTGAGTGAGTGAGTGAGTGAGTGAGTAAGTAAGTAAGTAAGTAAACAAGCAAATACGTGGATGGACAAATAAATACAAAGTTTGCTGTTGTTGACTGACTTTTGATTTCATAATGAATCTCTCTCTCTCTCTCTCTCTCTCACACACACACACACACACACACACACGCACACTAAATATACAATAAAAGGAAGCATAACACCTTTACTCAGGGGGCAGAGTGAACTCTGAAAGTTTTCCAGGCGGGGGGGGGGGGGGGGAGAGACAGAATATAAGAACAAGATGAGAAACAAGGAAAAATAGTGTTGGCTGGCTGGCCGGCTTTCAGTTCCCTGACAGAAATGAGCACATTGTGGAGGAAACACAAAGTTGTTACACTATGTGGGTGTGATGAGGAGAGATTGTGAGTGAGTGTCCTGTCAGAACAAAGTTAGTCCCATAGTTGATGAAATTCATTATCCCAAAACTTCAGCAGAATATATCCCAAGTTTGCAAATGTGTGATCAGCTTGTGACAGGTTGGGCTGGAGATGCTGAGAACTGGGGAGCCCTCAATGCAAGAGCAGACACTCATTCCCATGAAGAGGGAGAGAGGGAGGGAGGGAGGGAGGGAGGGATCATTCATTCCTATACTCAAGTTTAAAGAAAGATGAGTGGCTATCTATGGAGAGACCACTCACAGATATGAAAAATCATTCCCTAAAAATCAAATTTCTCAGTCAGTATGCAACTGCTATGGTGCTTCTCCTAGATAGAGCAAAACACACAAACAAACTGATTCCTTGATCTAGAGCCACAGTGCACATGCTGTGGAAAAGGGGACATGGCCAACTTGAATCACAATATTCATCAGAGCATGAAAAGAGCGTAAAAAGGACACAGAGGAGAGATAATTGTGGTCCTTCCTTCCTCCCTCCCTCCCTCCCTCCCTCCTTCCCTCAGGAAGTGACTGACAGATGAGACTTTCTCCAAGCAGATTCTGTCTGAAATACCAGACTTGAGTTTCCCCCTCTGTGGGTATTAGCTAATCAGTCCTCCCTTCTTTCTGTAGGAAGGTGGTGCATGTCTCTCAGAACTTACCTGGTTTCCTCTGCACCAGGTGAACCAGGGAAAAGCTTTCTAAGCCTTATTCAGACCCATAGAGGCTGCGCTGTGTGTGACTTCAGAGACCTCAGGGAGTATAGGGGTGGGTGGGTGCTTGATGCTTCAGACTCATGTCATTGAAGGACATAACATAGTCTGGATTCACAGAGATTCACAACACAGAGCCATTGTCACTTACTAACAGCTCAGGACACCCAGAGCTAACAAGAAATTGCAGTCTCAGCCGGGCTTTAATCACAGCACACACACAGATCTCTGTGAATTCAAAGATGGCCTGATTTACAGAGTGAGTTTTAGGACAGCCCAAGATACACAAAGAAACCCTTTCTTGAAAAACAAAGCAAAACAGCAAAAGAAAGAAAGACAAGGAAAAAGAAAAAAATGGCAGTCTCTTTCCACTCTCTCCTCCATTGGCTCTTAAAGAGCTCTCAAGCTGAACTGGAGACCATGGTGTCACTCAAAACTGGGAAGCCAGAAACCTTAGGGGGGTCACAGGAGTCGGACTGACTGCAGCACTTGATGCCTCAACCCTGCTAATGGCTGTGATATAAGGCATGGTAAAATACGGGCTTTGGCAGAGCACTACTCCCCTTTCTCTATTATTATTGCTACACAACGAAAAGGACCGGGGGGGGGTGATGATGTGCAGTCAGTGCTGTTATTGAAATCTCACTGACTCCTTCCGCACTCCTTGTCAATTCCCGACTTTGTCAAATCAACTATCGTGAATCTTTGATGTGGGTTGGCCCTTTAGGAACTCAGAGAAACAAGACAGACAGACCTGTTTCATCCCAGAAACCTCCCAGTTCCTGAGCCCTAGCCCTGGAAGTCTCAAAGCCATCACATCCAGAAATCTCTCTAGTCCCTGCTAGTGGTGAACTCACTTCGTCTTCCCCAGGACCACTAATTATTTCTCCATGTTTTCCTGTGAGATCTGAGGCCAGCTTTCTTCTTCCTCCCTCTGGCCTCTCCACGAACGATCTCCATTCTCTAGACAACATGTCTAGAACCGAGTCTTATAGGCACCGAGAGAGTGTGTCTTGAGGGCAGTTGGCGTTTCTAGGACACGAGTGACATCACAAAATTCCAAGAGCTCTCTGGGATACCGTGGAATTTCCAGAGAAGGGACTGCTGATGTCGTGAGGCACGGCCTTTACCTCCTTGCTGATATTTCTCCCCGAACTGACCGACCGACCGACCGACCGACCAACCGGAACCTGAGGTTTCCTTTCCAGGAGTCTCTCCTCCGACACAGAGGGAGCCATTCAGGATTTCCTCCTTCCAAAACCAGAAATTTCTCTCTGCTTCATTAATATCTTCTCACTACTTCCTGAACCCATGGGGAGTTAGTTAGTTGAACACTCACTTTTTTCATGAATGACCCTTCCTCCCTCTCCTGAACATCTCATATTACTGATTCATACTCAGTAAAACAGTAATATGAGAAATTAGGCCAGGAGGACATGGAAGATGAGGGTTGAGTCTTCTGAAGTGAACAAGCACTTAGGGAAGGCTAAACTTAAGGGAATTTGACTCTGAGTGGCAAGACATGAATAGCTGCTGCCAAGGCACAGATACAGGCACCAACTGGGCCCTCGGCATCCTCCTGCATCATCAGAGCTGTGTGGGAAACTCAGCCCAAAGGAGGGGCCGTGTTCAAAGGGAGAGGGCATTTTCGAGGACAGCACTGTTTTCTTTTTCTTCTTTCTTTCTTTCTTTCTTTCTTTCTTTCTTTCTTTCTTTCTTTTTTTTTTTCGAGACAGGGTTGTTCTGTAGTTTTTTTTTTTTTGGAGCCTGTCCTGGAACTAGCTCTTGTAGACCAGGCTGGTCTTGAACTCACATGCTTTCTTTTTTTTTCTATTGGATATTTTTGACTTCTTTATCAAAGATCAGGTGTTCGAAGATGTGTGGATCGATATCCGGGTCTTCTATTCGGTTCCATTGGTCCTCCTGTCTGTTCTTATGCCAGGACCAGGCTGTTTTCAGAACTGTAGCTTACAGAGTGTTCTTGCAGGTGGGGCACAGAAGAGGTTAATTACGGTACCTTAGTTCTTCTGCTTTTCTAGCAGACCGGAGCCCAGCTGACAGGAATCCAGTAGAGATGGTGTCAAGGTTCACACTGACACTAACAGCTGTAACTTGAGCAGGATTTGTGATCCACATGAAATTTGCAATGAATTGCAGCAAATCTGTGACACTCTAACTTGCTCAGGCTCAGTATCTGAACATACAGATGTTTGCAATGATCACTGGCTTCAGGATTTTTTTTTTTTTTGTTGTTGTTGTTGTTTTGTTTTTCCACGAGACAGGGTTTCCCTGTAGCTGAAGTTTAACGGCCTGGTGTTTTTGTGACTTACTGCTTCAAAGAACTTCTCCATTTCTTTATCCCTAAGGGAAAAGAAATATAATCACTAAATACATTTAAGTGTCTTTCAACCATTTTAGATCCCTCTGTTGAGAGTTCTCTGTTTAGGTCTGTACTCCATTTTTTAAAATTGGATTATTTGTTCTTTGGATGACCAATTTCTCGACTTCTTTGTGTATTTTGGAGATTAGTGAAGATCTTTTCCCATTCTGTAAGGCCGTCGTTTTGTCTTGTTGGCCATGTTCTTTGCTTTACAGAAGCTTTTCAGTTTCAGGAGGTCTCACTTATTAATTGTTTCTCTCAGTGTCTGTTTTTTTTTCTTTTTTTTTCTTTTTTCTTTCTTTTTTTTTTCTTTTTTCTTTTTTTCTTTTTTTTCTTCTTCTTCTTTTCTTTTTTTTTCTTTTTTTTCTCTCTTTAGTTTTTTTCTTTGTTCTTTTTTTTTGTTTTGTTTTTCTTTTTTTTTCTTTTTTCTTTTTTTTCTTTTTCTCTCAGTGTCTGTGCTACTGGGGTTCTATTTAGCAAGCGTTCTCCTGTGCCAATGTGTTCAAGTGCATTTGATATTTTTATTTTTATATTCTTTTATTGTGGATGAAGTCAATTATTTGAACTCTCAAATATTTTTATTGTTATTATCTCTCTATTTGTTTGCTTATTTGTGGTTGTTCACCAACTTGACTATCTAGAGGAAGTAAAAGTCGTAACAAGGTTTCCGTAGGTGAACCTGCGGAAGGATCATTAACGTGAGAGAGCAGCGGCGGCGGCTCTGCCCGCCCGCTCGCCTGCCTCGCCCGAGTTCTTGCCGGGAGGCGTGCTCCCCGGGTCGCACGTGCGTTGTGCGCACGGAAGTGTGCGCGCGCACGGGCGCGCGTGGCGGTCGTGAGAGAGAGGTCGAGAGAGGGGGAAGGGGGACGGGCGCCGGCTCGCCCGCCCTCCTCGCCCCGTCCGAGGACCCGTGTCTGGCTCTGCCGCTGGCGGCTCACGGCGGACGGCGGCTCTCTTCCCGCTCTCGCTCTCCTCCGTCCACTCCCGCTGCTTGCCTCACCGCACCGCAGCGGCCCGCGGGTGTGTCCCCTCTTTCCCGGGCGCGCGCCTTTCCCTCTCCATCCCTCTTCCCGGTGGAGGATGGGCGAGGGTCTGGCGGCGCCCCGGGCCCCCTCTCGCCGCCGACCTCCGCTCGCGCGCCGTGGCGCCGCCTGTCGGGGAGGCGGCGGAGGTTGGGCGCACTTTTTTTTCCCCCCTCTCCACCTCCTTCTCCAAAGGACCGGGGTAGACCAGTAGTCCCTCCCACCGGGCGGGAGGCCATTTTTTTCCCCCGGGGATGCGGCGGGTCGACCAGATGTCCCGCTGGACTCTTTTTTTCTTTCTTTTTTTTTTTTTTAATGTATAATATATATTATATCTTCCTAGACCTGACGGGTCGACCAGTTGTCTCTGTGCACTTCCTTTTTTTTGACGGACTGGAAGCGGGTCGACCAGTTGTCCGATTAAATATTTGGCCTTAAAATGCTAAGTACCGGGGTCGACCAGTTGGCCTTGTGAACTTGGGTCGACCAGTTGTCTTTTTCCATGTCTTGATTGACTGATGTCATTCTTCAATGTGTTGGTGGTTAGTTTATCTCTTTTGTTCTCTATGCCAACACGCCCCACTCACCAAACACTTTTTTTTAATTTATTTATTTACTTATTTTTATTTTACTTTTTTATTATTTATTTATTTATACATACATACATACATCCTGTCTATCTGTCCAGATGGGGCAGGGGTAGAAGGGGCTAGCTATGAGAGGAAGGTGCTCGGTGGGCATCCAGTTGTAAATAAGGCTGGGAATAAATAGCTGAATATTAATTCATTTGAGTAATATTAAAACTGTTCAAGTAGAAAACAATTGCTTTCTTTTTCTGTTTGCCCAGAGATCTGACTGACTGCAACTTGGAAAGAAGACGGCCCTGCTGGACAGAGACCTCCCTCCTGCTTTGGGTGGGTCGACCAGTTTCCATGTTTATTTCCACGTTTTGTCTTTTATGGATTGAATGGATGTGTCTCTCTCTCTTTTTTTTTTTTTTTTTTTTTGGTTTTTCGAGACAGGGTTTCTCTGTGGCTTTGGAGCCTGTCCTGGAACTAGCACTGTAGACCAGGCTGGTCTCGAACTCACAGAGATCCGCCTACCTCTGCCTCCCGAGTACTGGGATTAAAGGCGTGCGCCACCATCGCCCGGCTCTCATTTTTTTTTTTCACGATTGCTTGCTTGCTTGCTTGCTTACTTACTTACTTACTATCTGTTCAGCCCATCTCATTTACTTACTTCTTTAAAAAAAATGACCCACCTAGTTATTTACTTACTTACTTACTTACTTACTTGTTCATTCATTCCTTCACTTCCTTATCTTCTTTCATATATCTGTTTATTTATCTGCTGATTTAGCTTGACTCATTTACTTATTGAATGTTTCAATTATTATTTAGTTTTATTCATTTATTCATTCTTTATGTCTATTTTTATGTATGTATTTACTTACTTTCTTAATTTTTTTTTTTACTTTTTAAAATTTACTTAATTTTTTTCTTTCTTTGGGAATGTAGATTCTTTCTTCCTTTCTTCCTTTCTTTCCTTCTTTCTGTCTCCTGACTGTCACTGGCTAAGAAAATGGTGGCCTCCATGTCACTGGTCAGCATAGCAGCTCCTAAAATGGAATTTGATGAAGGGATACATAGATAGATAGATAGATAGATAGATAGATAGATAGATAGATAGATAGATAGATAGATGGATAGATAGATAGATAGATAGATAGATAGATGGGATGCGCACACGCTCACACACACACACACACACACACACATATGCACGCACGTGCATGACATGTACAGATGGGGGGCGATTCCAATGTTTTCAGAGGAAGGTGCTCGCTGGTAATAATAAATGTGCTGGTAAATAAGGCTGGAAATAGCTGAATATTAAATCATTAAAACTCTTCAAATAAATAAAAAGCAATTCCATTTCTCTCTCTCTCTCTTTCTCACCATATACCAGCACATCTGAACTGACTGCAACATACAAAAGAAGAAGAAACACGGAAAGAAGACATCCCTGCTGGACAGGATCTGAGATGAGAATAAATTCATCGAATGGCTGCCAACAGCATTTCATTGAGAAGAGATTCCACATTTTATGCTGTACAGTTACTTAGTTAGATAGATAGATAAAGAGAGGCCTGTGAACTGGGGTGGGCTGTGGCTTCTCAGGTCACCTCAGGTCAGGGAGGGGCTGAGGAGTGTCCCATTGGCCTTGACAATAGGCAGGAGTCAGAGGTTAATGTCAGGGCAGGGCCTGAGAGTTCCTCAAAGGGAATGAATGGAGACCCTTGCTTACCTAAGAAATGCCTGACCTTGGAAAAGGACTTGTGGAAAGCGGGCCCTTGAAACTGTGGTTTCACGTCTTACTAGAAAGCTCCCTCTTGGAAGGGAAAGTCATCGTGATATCTTACTCTTTTCCCAAGGATACCCTACCTACCCTTCTGATCATTCTTACTGAATTAAGTCTTCCACTGCAAATAAATAAATAAATAAATAATAAATGAAGTGGGTGAGTGAGTGAGTGAGTGAGTGAGTAAGTAAGTAAGTAAGTAAACAAGCAAATACGTGGATGGACAAATAAATACAAAGTTTGCTGTTGTTGACTGACTTTTGATTTCATAATGAATCTCTCTCTCTCTCTCTCTCTCTCACACACACACACACACACACACACACGCACACTAAATATACAATAAAAGGAAGCATAACACCTTTACTCAGGGGGCAGAGTGAACTCTGAAAGTTTTCCAGGCGGGGGGGGGGGGGGGGAGAGACAGAATATAAGAACAAGATGAGAAACAAGGAAAAATAGTGTTGGCTGGCTGGCCGGCTTTCAGTTCCCTGACAGAAATGAGCACATTGTGGAGGAAACACAAAGTTGTTACACTATGTGGGTGTGATGAGGAGAGATTGTGAGTGAGTGTCCTGTCAGAACAAAGTTAGTCCCATAGTTGATGAAATTCATTATCCCAAAACTTCAGCAGAATATATCCCAAGTTTGCAAATGTGTGATCAGCTTGTGACAGGTTGGGCTGGAGATGCTGAGAACTGGGGAGCCCTCAATGCAAGAGCAGACACTCATTCCCATGAAGAGGGAGAGAGGGAGGGAGGGAGGGAGGGAGGGATCATTCATTCCTATACTCAAGTTTAAAGAAAGATGAGTGGCTATCTATGGAGAGACCACTCACAGATATGAAAAATCATTCCCTAAAAATCAAATTTCTCAGTCAGTATGCAACTGCTATGGTGCTTCTCCTAGATAGAGCAAAACACACAAACAAACTGATTCCTTGATCTAGAGCCACAGTGCACATGCTGTGGAAAAGGGGACATGGCCAACTTGAATCACAATATTCATCAGAGCATGAAAAGAGCGTAAAAAGGACACAGAGGAGAGATAATTGTGGTCCTTCCTTCCTCCCTCCCTCCCTCCCTCCCTCCTTCCCTCAGGAAGTGACTGACAGATGAGACTTTCTCCAAGCAGATTCTGTCTGAAATACCAGACTTGAGTTTCCCCCTCTGTGGGTATTAGCTAATCAGTCCTCCCTTCTTTCTGTAGGAAGGTGGTGCATGTCTCTCAGAACTTACCTGGTTTCCTCTGCACCAGGTGAACCAGGGAAAAGCTTTCTAAGCCTTATTCAGACCCATAGAGGCTGCGCTGTGTGTGACTTCAGAGACCTCAGGGAGTATAGGGGTGGGTGGGTGCTTGATGCTTCAGACTCATGTCATTGAAGGACATAACATAGTCTGGATTCACAGAGATTCACAACACAGAGCCATTGTCACTTACTAACAGCTCAGGACACCCAGAGCTAACAAGAAATTGCAGTCTCAGCCGGGCTTTAATCACAGCACACACACAGATCTCTGTGAATTCAAAGATGGCCTGATTTACAGAGTGAGTTTTAGGACAGCCCAAGATACACAAAGAAACCCTTTCTTGAAAAACAAAGCAAAACAGCAAAAGAAAGAAAGACAAGGAAAAAGAAAAAAATGGCAGTCTCTTTCCACTCTCTCCTCCATTGGCTCTTAAAGAGCTCTCAAGCTGAACTGGAGACCATGGTGTCACTCAAAACTGGGAAGCCAGAAACCTTAGGGGGGTCACAGGAGTCGGACTGACTGCAGCACTTGATGCCTCAACCCTGCTAATGGCTGTGATATAAGGCATGGTAAAATACGGGCTTTGGCAGAGCACTACTCCCCTTTCTCTATTATTATTGCTACACAACGAAAAGGACCGGGGGGGGGGGTGATGATGTGCAGTCAGTGCTGGTATTGAAATCTCACTGACTCCTTCCGCACTCCTTGTCAATTCCCGACTTTGTCAAATCAACTATCGTGAATCTTTGATGTGGGTTGGCCCTTTAGGAACTCAGAGAAACAAGACAGACAGACCTGTTTCATCCCAGAAACCTCCCAGTTCCTGAGCCCTAGCCCTGGAAGTCTCAAAGCCATCACATCCAGAAATCTCTCTAGTCCCTGCTAGTGGTGAACTCACTTCGTCTTCCCCAGGACCACTAATTATTTCTCCATGTTTTCCTGTGAGATCTGAGGCCAGCTTTCTTCTTCCTCCCTCTGGCCTCTCCACGAACGATCTCCATTCTCTAGACAACATGTCTAGAACCGAGTCTTATAGGCACCGAGAGAGTGTGTCTTGAGGGCAGTTGGCGTTTCTAGGACACGAGTGACATCACAAAATTCCGAGAGCTCTCTGGGATACCGTGGAATTTCCAGAGAAGGGACTGCTGATGTCGTGAGGCACGGCCTTTACCTCCTTGCTGATATTTCTCCCCGAACTGACCGACCGACCGACCGACCGACCAACCGGAACCTGAGGTTTCCTTTCCAGGAGTCTCTCCTCCGACACAGAGGGAGCCATTCAGGATTTCCTCCTTCCAAAACCAGAAATTTCTCTCTGCTTCATTAATATCTTCTCACTACTTCCTGAACCCATGGGGAGTTAGTTAGTTGAACACTCACTTTTTTCATGAATGACCCTTCCTCCCTCTCCTGAACATCTCATATTACTGATTCATACTCAGTAAAACAGTAATATGAGAAATTAGGCCAGGAGGACATGGAAGATGAGGGTTGAGTCTTCTGAAGTGAACAAGCACTTAGGGAAGGCTAAACTTAAGGGAATTTGACTCTGAGTGGCAAGACATGAATAGCTGCTGCCAAGGCACAGATACAGGCACCAACTGGGCCCTCGGCATCCTCCTGCATCATCAGAGCTGTGTGGGAAACTCAGCCCAAAGGAGGGGCCGTGTTCAAAGGGAGAGGGCATTTTCGAGGACAGCACTGTTTTCTTTTTCTTCTTTCTTTCTTTCTTTCTTTCTTTCTTTCTTTCTTTCTTTTTTTTTTTCGAGACAGGGTTGTTCTGTAGTTTTTTTTTTTTGGAGCCTGTCCTGGAACTAGCTCTTGTAGACCAGGCTGGTCTTGAACTCACATGCTTTCTTTTTTTTTCTATTGGATATTTTTGACTTCTTTATCAAAGATCAGGTGTTCGAAGATGTGTGGATCGATATCCGGGTCTTCTATTCGGTTCCATTGGTCCTCCTGTCTGTTCTTATGCCAGGACCAGGCTGTTTTCAGAACTGTAGCTTACAGAGTGTTCTTGCAGGTGGGGCACAGAAGAGGTTAATTACGGTACCTTAGTTCTTCTGCTTTTCTAGCAGACCGGAGCCCAGCTGACAGGAATCCAGTAGAGATGGTGTCAAGGTTCACACTGACACTAACAGCTGTAACTTGAGCAGGATTTGTGATCCACATGAAATTTGCAATGAATTGCAGCAAATCTGTGACACTCTAACTTGCTCAGGCTCAGTATCTGAACATACAGATGTTTGCAATGATCACTGGCTTCAGGATTTTTTTTTGTTGTTGTTGTTGTTGTTTTGTTTTTCCACGAGACAGGGTTTCCCTGTAGCTGAAGTTTAACGGCCTGGTGTTTTTGTGACTTACTGCTTCAAAGAACTTCTCCATTTCTTTATCCCTAAGGGAAAAGAAATATAATCACTAAATACATTTAAGTGTCTTTCAACCATTTTAGATCCCTCTGTTGAGAGTTCTCTGTTTAGGTCTGTACTCCATTTTTTAAAATTGGATTATTTGTTCTTTGGATGACCAATTTCTCGAGTTCTTTGTGTATTTTGGAGATTAGTGAAGATCTTTTCCCATTCTGTAAGGCCGTCGTTTTGTCTTGTTGGCCATGTTCTTTGCTTTACAGAAGCTTTTCAGTTTCAGGAGGTCTCACTTATTAATTGTTTCTCTCAGTGTCTGTTTTTTTTTCTTTTTTTTTTCTTTTTTCTTTCTTTTTTTTTCTTTTTTTTCTTTTTTTCTTTTTTTCTTTTTTTTCTTCTTCTTCTTTTCTTTTTTTTCTTTTTTCTCTCTCTTTAGTTTTTTTCTTTGTTCTTTTTTTTTGTTTTGTTTTTCTTTTTTTTTCTTTTTTCTTTTTTTTCTTTTTCTCTCAGTGTCTGTGCTACTGGGGTTCTATTTAGCAAGCGTTCTCCTGTGCCAATGTGTTCAAGTGCATTTGATATTTTTATTTTTATATTCTTTTATTGTGGATGAAGTCAATTATTTGAACTCTCAAATATTTTTATTGTTATTATCTCTCTATTTGTTTGCTTATTTGTGGTTGTTCATCCAACTTGACTATCTAGAGGAAGTAAAAGTCGTAACAAGGTTTCCGTAGGTGAACCTGCGGAAGGATCATTAACGTGAGAGAGCAGCGGCGGCGGCTCTGCCCGCCCGCTCGCCTGCCTCGCCCGAATTCTCGCCGGGAGGCGCGCTCCCCGGGTCGCACGTGTGTTGTGCGCAAGGAAGTGTGCGTGCGCACGGGCGCGCGTGGCGGTCGTGAGAGAGAGGTCGAGAGAGGGGGAAGGGGGACGGGCGCCGGCTCGCCCGCCCTCCTCGCCCCGTCCGAGGACCCGTGTCTGGCTCTGCCGCTGGTGGCTCACGGCGGACGGCGGCTCTCTTCCCGCTCTCGCTCTCCTCTGTCCACTCCCGCTGCTTGCCTCACCGCACCGCAGCGGCCCGCGGGTGTGTCCCCTCTTTCCAGGGCGCGCGCCTTTCCCTCTCCATCCCTCTTCCCGGGGGAGGATGGGCGAGGGTCTGGCGGCGCCCCGGGCCCCCTCTCGCCGCCGACCTCCGCTCGCGCGCCGTGGCGCCGCGGCGCGCCTGTCGGGGAGGCGGCGGAGGTTGGGCGCACTTTTTTTTCCCCCCTCTCCACCTCCTTCTCCAAAGGACCGGGGTAGACCAGTAGTCCCTCCCACCGGGCGGGAGGCCATTTTTTTCCCCCGGGGATGCGGCGGGTCGACCAGATGTCCCGCTGGACTCTTTTTTTTTTTTTTTTTTTTTTTAATGTATAATATATATTATATCTTCCTATACCTGACGGGTCGACCAGTTGTCTCTGTGCACTTCCTTTTTTTTGACGGACTGGAAGCGGGTCGACCAGTTGTCCGATTAAATATTTGGCCTTAAAATGCTAAGTACCGGGGTCGACCAGTTGGCCTTGTGAACTTGGGTCGACCAGTTGTCTTTTTCCATGTCTTGATTGACTGATGTCATTCTTCAATGTGTTGGTGGTTAGTTTATCTCTTTTGTTCTCTATGCCAACACGCCCCACTCACCAAACACTTTTTTTTTAATTTATTTATTTACTTATTTTTATTTTACTTTTTTATTATTTATTTATTTATACATACATACATACATCCTGTCTATCTGTCCAGATGGGGCAGGGGTAGAAGGGGCTAGCTATGAGAGGAAGGTGCTCGGTGGGCATCCAGTTGTAAATAAGGCTGGGAATAAAAAGCTGAATATTAATTCATTTGAGTAATATTAAAACTGTTCAAGTAGAAAACAATTGCTTTCTTTTTCTGTTTGCCCAGAGATCTGACTGACTGCAACTTGGAAAGAAGACGGCCCTGCTGGACAGAGACCTCCCTCCTGCTTTGGGTGGGTCGACCAGTTTACATGTTTATTTCCACGTTTTGTCTTTTATGGATTGAATGGATGTGTCTCTCTCTTTTTTTTTTTTTTTTTTTGGTTTTTCGAGACAGGGTTTCTCTGTGGCTTTGGAGCCTGTCCTGGAACTAGCACTGTAGACCAGGCTGGTCTCGAACTCACAGAGATCCGCCTACCTCTGCCTCCCGAGTACTGGGATTAAAGGCGTGCGCCACCATCGCCCGGCTCTCATTTTTTTTTTCACGATTGCTTGCTTGCTTGCTTGCTTACTTACTTACTTACTTACTATCTGTTCAGCCCATCTCATTTACTTACTTCTTTAAAAAAAATGACCCACCTAGTTATTTACTTACTTACTTACTTACTTACTTACTTGCTCATTCATTCCTTCACTTCCTTATCTTCTTTCATATATCTGTTTATTTATCTGCTGATTTAGCGTGACTCATTTACTTATTGAATGTTTCAATTATTATTTAGTTTTATTCATTTATTCATTCT
Source organism: Microtus pennsylvanicus (assembly GCF_037038515.1). Lineage (NCBI taxonomy): Eukaryota > Metazoa > Chordata > Mammalia > Rodentia > Cricetidae > Microtus > Microtus pennsylvanicus. Next base: position 2,597,515 of record NC_134583.1, read on the forward strand.
TTATGTCTATTTTTATGTATGTATTTACTTACTTTCTTAATTTTTTTTTTACTTTTTAAAATTTACTTAATTTTTTTCTTTCTTTGGGAATGTAGATTCTTTCTTCCTTTCTTCCTTTCTTTCCTTCTTTCTGTCTCCTGACTGTCACTGGCTAAGAAAATGGTGGCCTCCATGTCACTGGTCAGCATAGCAGCTCCTAAAATGGAATTTGATGAAGGGATACATAGATAGATAGATAGATAGATAGATAGATAGATAGATAGATAGATAGATAGATAGATAGATAGATAGATGGGATGCGCACACGCTCACACACACACACACACACACACACACATATGCACGCACGTGCATGACATGTACAGATGGGGGGCGATTCCAATGTTTTCAGAGGAAGGTGCTCGCTGGTAATAATAAATGTGCTGGTAAATAAGGCTGGAAATAGCTGAATATTAAATCATTAAAACTCTTCAAATAAATAAAAAGCAATTCCATTTCTCTCTCTCTCTCTTTCTCACCATATACCAGCACATCTGAACTGACTGCAACATACAAAAGAAGAAGAAACACGGAAAGAAGACATCCCTGCTGGACAGGATCTGAGATGAGAATAAATTCATCGAATGGCTGCCAACAGCATTTCATTGAGAAGAGATTCCACATTTTATGCTGTACAGTTACTTAGTTAGATAGATAGATAAAGAGAGGCCTGTGAACTGGGGTGGGCTGTGGCTTCTCAGGTCACCTCAGGTCAGGGAGGGGCTGAGGAGTGTCCCATTGGCCTTGACAATAGGCAGGAGTCAGAGGTTAATGTCAGGGCAGGGCCTGAGAGTTCCTCAAAGGGAATGAATGGAGACCCTTGCTTACCTAAGAAATGCCTGACCTTGGAAAAGGACTTGTGGAAAGCGGGCCCTTGAAACTGTGGTTTCACGTCTTACTAGAAAGCTCCCTCTTGGAAGGGAAAGTCATCGTGATATCTTACTCTTTTCCCAAGGATACCCTACCTACCCTTCTGATCATTCTTACTGAATTAAGTCTTCCACTGCAAATAAATAAATAAATAAATAATAAATGAAGTGGGTGAGTGAGTGAGTGAGTGAGTGAGTAAGTAAGTAAGTAAGTAAACAAGCAAATACGTGGATGGACAAATAAATACAAAGTTTGCTGTTGTTGACTGACTTTTGATTTCATAATGAATCTCTCTCTCTCTCTCTCACACACACACACACACACACACACACACTAAATATACAATAAAAGGAAGCATAACACCTTTACTCAGGGGGCAGAGTGAACTCTGAAAGTTTTCCAGGCGGGGGGGGGGGGGGAGAGACAGAATATAAGAACAAAATGAGAAACAAGGAAAAATAGTGTTGGCTGGCTGGCCGGCTTTCAGTTCCCTGACAGAAATGAGCACATTGTGGAGGAAACACAAAGTTGTTACACTATGTGGGTGTGATGAGGAGAGATTGTGAGTGAGTGTCCTGTCAGAACAAAGTTAGTCCCATAGTTGATGAAATTCATTATCCCAAAACTTCAGCAGAATATATCCCAAGTTTGCAAATGTGTGATCAGCTTGTGACAGGTTGGGCTGGAGATGCTGAGAACTGGGGAGCCCTCAATGCAAGAGCAGACACTCATTCCCATGAAGAGGGAGAGAGGGAGGGAGGGAGGGAGGGATCATTCATTCCTATACTCAAGTTTAAAGAAAGATGAGTGGCTATCTATGGAGAGACCACTCACAGATATGAAAAATCATTTCCTAAAAATCAAATTTCTCAGTCAGTATGCAACTGCTATGGTGCTTCTCCTAGATAGAGCAAAACACACAAACAAACTGATTCCTTGATCTAGAGCCACAGTGCACATGCTGTGGAAAAGGGGACATGGCCAACTTGAATCACAATATTCATCAGAGCATGAAAAGAGCGTAAAAAGGACACAGAGGAGAGATAATTGTGGTCCTTCCTTCCTCCCTCCCTCCCTCCCTCCCTCCCTCCTTCCCTCAGGAAGTGACTGACAGATGAGACTTTGTCCAAGCAGGTTCTGTCTGAAATACCAGACTTGAGTTTCCCCCTCTATGGGTATTAGCTAATCAGTCCTCCCTTCTTTCTGTAGGAAGGTGGTGCATGTCTCTCAGAACTTACCTGGTTTCCTCTGCACCAGGTGAACCAGGGAAAAGCTTTCTAAGCCTTATTCAGACCCATAGAGGCTGCGCTGTGTGTGACTTCAGAGACCTCAGGGAGTATAGGGGTGGGTGGGTGCTTGATGCTTCAGACTCATGTCATTGAAGGACATAACATAGTCTGGATTCACAGAGATTCACAACACAGAGCCATTGTCACTTACTAACAGCTCAGGACACCCAGAGCTAACAAGAAATTGCAGTCTCAGCCGGGCTTTAATCACAGCACACACACAGATCTCTGTGAATTCAAAGATGGCCTGATTTACAGAGTGAGTTTTAGGACAGCCCAAGATACACAAAGAAACCCTTTCTTGAAAAACAAAGCAAAACAGCAAAAGAAAGAAAGACAAGGAAAAAGAAAAAAATGGCAGTCTCTTTCCACTCTCTCCTCCATTGGCTCTTAAAGAGCTCTCAAGCTGAACTGGAGACCATGGTGTCACTCAAAACTGGGAAGCCAGAAACCTTAGGGGGGTCACAGGAGTCGGACTGACTGCAGCACTTGATGCCTCAACCCTGCTAATGGCTGTGATATAAGGCATGGTAAAATACGGGCTTTGGCAGAGCACTACTCCCCTTTCTCTATTATTATTGCTACACAACGAAAAGGACCGGGGGGGGGGGGGGTGATGATGTGCAGTCAGTGCTGGTATTGAAATCTCACTGACTCCTTCCGCACTCCTTGTCAATTCCCGACTTTGTCAAATCAACTATCGTGAATCTTTGATGTGGGTTGGCCCTTTAGGAACTCAGAGAAACAAGACAGACAGACCTGTTTCATCCCAGAAACCTCCCAGTTCCTGAGCCCTAGCCCTGGAAGTCTCAAAGCCATCACATCCAGAAATCTCTCTAGTCCCTGCTAGTGGTGAACTCACTTCGTCTTCCCCAGGACCACTAATTATTTCTCCATGTTTTCCTGTGAGATCTGAGGCCAGCTTTCTTCTTCCTCCCTCTGGCCTCTCCACGAACGATCTCCATTCTCTAGACAACATGTCTAGAACCGAGTCTTATAGGCACCGAGAGAGTGTGTCTTGAGGGCAGTTGGCGTTTCTAGGACACGAGTGACATCACAAAATTCCGAGAGCTCTCTGGGATACCGTGGAATTTCCAGAGAAGGGACTGCTGATGTCGTGAGGCACGGCCTTTACCTCCTTGCTGATATTTCTCCCCGAACTGACCGACCGACCGACCGACCGACCAACCGGAACCTGAGGTTTCCTTTCCAGGAGTCTCTCCTCCGACACAGAGGGAGCCATTCAGGATTTCCTCCTTCCAAAACCAGAAATTTCTCTCTGCTTCATTAATATCTTCTCACTACTTCCTGAACCCATGGGGAGTTAGTTAGTTGAACACTCACTTTTTTCATGAATGACCCTTCCTCCCTCTCCTGAACATCTCATATTACTGATTCATACTCAGTAAAACAGTAATATGAGAAATTAGGCCAGGAGGACATGGAAGATGAGGGTTGAGTCTTCTGAAGTGAACAAGCACTTAGGGAAGGCTAAACTTAAGGGAATTTGACTCTGAGTGGCAAGACATGAATAGCTGCTGCCAAGGCACAGATACAGGCACCAACTGGGCCCTCGGCATCCTCCTGCATCATCAGAGCTGTGTGGGAAACTCAGCCCAAAGGAGGGGCCGTGTTCAAAGGGAGAGGGCATTTTCGAGGACAGCACTGTTTTCTTTTTCTTCTTTCTTTCTTTCTTTCTTTCTTTCTTTCTTTCTTTCTTTCTTTCTTTTTTTTTTTCGAGACAGGGTTGTTCTGTAGTTTTTTTTTTTTGGAGCCTGTCCTGGAACTAGCTCTTGTAGACCAGGCTGGTCTTGAACTCACATGCTTTCTTTTTTTTTCTATTGGATATTTTTGACTTCTTTATCAAAGATCAGGTGTTCGAAGATGTGTGGATCGATATCCGGGTCTTCTATTCGGTTCCATTGGTCCTCCTGTCTGTTCTTATGCCAGGACCAGGCTGTTTTCAGAACTGTAGCTTACAGAGTGTTCTTGCAGGTGGGGCACAGAAGAGGTTAATTACGGTACCTTAGTTCTTCTGCTTTTCTAGCAGACCGGAGCCCAGCTGACAGGAATCCAGTAGAGATGGTGTCAAGGTTCACACTGACACTAACAGCTGTAACTTGAGCAGGATTTGTGATCCACATGAAATTTGCAATGAATTGCAGCAAATCTGTGACACTCTAACTTGCTCAGGCTCAGTATCTGAACATACAGATGTTTGCAATGATCACTGGCTTCAGGATTTTTTTTTTTGTTGTTGTTGTTGTTTTGTTTTTCCACGAGACAGGGTTTCCCTGTAGCTGAAGTTTAACGGCCTGGTGTTTTTGTGACTTACTGCTTCAAAGAACTTCTCCATTTCTTTATCCCTAAGGGAAAAGAAATATAATCACTAAATACATTTAAGTGTCTTTCAACCATTTTAGATCCCTCTGTTGAGAGTTCTCTGTTTAGGTCTGTACTCCATTTTTTAAAATTGGATTATTTGTTCTTTGGATGACCAATTTCTCGACTTCTTTGTGTATTTTGGAGATTAGTGAAGATCTTTTCCCATTCTGTAAGGCCGTCGTTTTGTCTTGTTGGCCATGTTCTTTGCTTTACAGAAGCTTTTCAGTTTCAGGAGGTCTCACTTATTAATTGTTTCTCTCAGTGTCTGTTTTTTTTTCTTTTTTTTTTCTTTTTTCTTTCTTTTTTTTTCTTTTTTTTCTTTTTTTCTTTTTTTCTTTTTTTTCTTCTTCTTCTTTTCTTTTTTTTCTTTTTTCTCTCTCTTTAGTTTTTTTCTTTGTTCTTTTTTTTTGTTTTGTTTTTCTTTTTTTTTCTTTTTTCTTTTTTTTCTTTTTCTCTCAGTGTCTGTGCTACTGGGGTTCTATTTAGCAAGCGTTCTCCTGTGCCAATGTGTTCAAGTGCATTTGATATTTTTATTTTTATATTCTTTTATTGTGGATGAAGTCAATTATTTGAACTCTCAAATATTTTTATTGTTATTATCTCTCTATTTGTTTGCTTATTTGTGGTTGTTCACCAACTTGACTATCTAGAGGAAGTAAAAGTCGTAACAAGGTTTCCGTAGGTGAACCTGCGGAAGGATCATTAACGTGAGAGAGCAGCGGCGGCGGCTCTGCCCGCCCGCTCGCCTGCCTCGCCCGAGTTCTCGCCGGGAGGCGCGCTCCCCGGGTCGCACGTGTGTTGTGCGCAAGGAAGTGTGCGTGCGCACGGGCGCGCGTGGCGGTCGTGAGAGAGAGGTCGAGAGAGGGGGAAGGGGGACGGGCGCCGGCTCGCCCGCCCTCCTCGCCCCGTCCGAGGACCCGTGTCTGGCTCTGCCGCTGGTGGCTCACGGCGGACGGCGGCTCTCTTCCCGCTCTCGCTCTCCTCCGTCCACTCCCGCTGCTTGCCTCACCGCACCGCAGCGGCCCGCGGGTGTGTCCCCTCTTTCCAGGGCGCGCGCCTTTCCCTCTCCATCCCTCTTCCCGGGGGAGGATGGGCGAGGGTCTGGCGGCGCCCCGGGCCCCCTCTCGCCGCCGACCTCCGCTCGCGCGCCGTGGCGCCGCGGCGCGCCTGTCGGGGAGGCGGCGGAGGTTGGGCGCACTTTTTTTTCCCCCCTCTCCACCTCCTTCTCCAAAGGACCGGGGTAGACCAGTAGTCCCTCCCACCGGGCGGGAGGCCATTTTTTTCCCCCGGGGATGCGGCGGGTCGACCAGATGTCCCGCTGGACTCTTTTTTTTTTTTTTTTTTTTTTTTAATGTATAATATATATTATATCTTCCTATACCTGACGGGTCGACCAGTTGTCTCTGTGCACTTCCTTTTTTTTGACGGACTGGAAGCGGGTCAACCAGTTGTCCGATTAAATATTTGGCCTTAAAATGCTAAGTACCGGGGTCGACCAGTTGGCCTTGTGAACTTGGGTCGACCAGTTGTCTTTTTCCATGTCTTGATTGACTGATGTCATTCTTCAATGTGTTGGTGGTTAGTTTATCTCTTTTGTTCTCTATGCCAACACGCCCCACTCACCAAACACTTTTTTTTTAATTTATTTATTTACTTATTTTTATTTTACTTTTTTATTATTTATTTATTTATACATACATACATACATCCTGTCTATCTGTCCAGATGGGGCAGGGGTAGAAGGGGCTAGCTATGAGAGGAAGGTGCTCGGTGGGCATCCAGTTGTAAATAAGGCTGGGAATAAATAGCTGAATATTAATTCATTTGAGTAATATTAAAACTGTTCAAGTAGAAAACAATTGCTTTCTTTTTCTGTTTGCCCAGAGATCTGACTGACTGCAACTTGGAAAGAAGACGGCCCTGCTGGACAGAGACCTCCCTCCTGCTTTGGGTGGGTCGACCAGTTTACATGTTTATTTCCACGTTTTGTCTTTTATGGATTGAATGGATGTGTCTCTCTCTTTTTTTTTTTTTTTTTGGTTTTTCGAGACAGGGTTTCTCTGTGGCTTTGGAGCCTGTCCTGGAACTAGCACTGTAGACCAGGCTGGTCTCGAACTCACAGAGATCCGCCTACCTCTGCCTCCCGAGTACTGGGATTAAAGGCGTGCGCCACCATCGCCCGGCTCTCATTTTTTTTTTTTCACGATTGCTTGCTTGCTTGCTTGCTTACTTACTTACTTACTTACTATCTGTTCAGCCCATCTCATTTACTTACTTCTTTAAAAAAAATGACCCACCTAGTTATTTACTTACTTACTTACTTACTTACTTGCTCATTCATTCCTTCACTTCCTTATCTTCTTTCATATATCTGTTTATTTATCTGCTGATTTAGCGTGACTCATTTACTTATTGAATGTTTCAATTATTATTTAGTTTTATTCATTTATTCATTCTTTATGTCTATTTTTATGTATGTATTTACTTACTTTCTTAATTTTTTTTTTACTTTTTAAAATTTACTTAATTTTTTTCTTTCTTTGGGAATGTAGATTCTTTCTTCCTTTCTTCCTTTCTTTCCTTCTTTCTGTCTCCTGACTGTCACTGGCTAAGAAAATGGTGGCCTCCATGTCACTGGTCAGCATAGCAGCTCCTAAAATGGAATTTGATGAAGGGATACATAGATAGATAGATAGATAGATAGATAGATAGATAGATAGATAGATAGATAGATGGGATGCGCACACGCTCACACACACACACACACACACATATGCACGCACGTGCATGACATGTACAGATGGGGGGCGATTCCAATGTTTTCAGAGGAAGGTGCTCGCTGGTAATAATAAATGTGCTGGTAAATAAGGCTGGAAATAGCTGAATATTAAATCATTAAAACTCTTCAAATAAATAAAAAGCAATTCCATTTCTCTCTCTCTCTCTTTCTCACCATATACCAGCACATCTGAACTGACTGCAACATACAAAAGAAGAAGAAACACGGAAAGAAGACATCCCTGCTGGACAGGATCTGAGATGAGAATAAATTCATCGAATGGCTGCCAACAGCATTTCATTGAGAAGAGATTCCACATTTTATGCTGTACAGTTACTTAGTTAGATAGATAGATAAAGAGAGGCCTGTGAACTGGGGTGGGCTGTGGCTTCTCAGGTCACCTCAGGTCAGGGAGGGGCTGAGGAGTGTCCCATTGGCCTTGACAATAGGCAGGAGTCAGAGGTTAATGTCAGGGCAGGGCCTGAGAGTTCCTCAAAGGGAATGAATGGAGACCCTTGCTTACCTAAGAAATGCCTGACCTTGGAAAAGGACTTGTGGAAAGCGGGCCCTTGAAACTGTGGTTTCACGTCTTACTAGAAAGCTCCCTCTTGGAAGGGAAAGTCATCGTGATATCTTACTCTTTTCCCAAGGATACCCTACCTACCCTTCTGATCATTCTTACTGAATTAAGTCTTCCACTGCAAATAAATAAATAAATAAATAATAAATGAAGTGGGTGAGTGAGTGAGTGAGTGAGTAAGTAAGTAAGTAAGTAAGTAAACAAGCAAATACGTGGATGGACAAATAAATACAAAGTTTGCTGTTGTTGACTGACTTTTGATTTCATAATGAATCTCTCTCTCTCTCTCTCACACACACACACACACACACACACACACTAAATATACAATAAAAGGAAGCATAACACCTTTACTCAGGGGGCAGAGTGAACTCTGAAAGTTTTCCAGGCGGGGGGGGGGGGAGAGACAGAATATAAGAACAAAATGAGAAACAAGGAAAAATAGTGTTGGCTGGCTGGCCGGCTTTCAGTTCCCTGACAGAAATGAGCACATTGTGGAGGAAACACAAAGTTGTTACACTATGTGGGTGTGATGAGGAGAGATTGTGAGTGAGTGTCCTGTCAGAACAAAGTTAGTCCCATAGTTGATGAAATTCATTATCCCAAAACTTCAGCAGAATATATCCCAAGTTTGCAAATGTGTGATCAGCTTGTGACAGGTTGGGCTGGAGATGCTGAGAACTGGGGAGCCCTCAATGCAAGAGCAGACACTCATTCCCATGAAGAGGGAGAGAGGGAGGGAGGGAGGGAGGGATCATTCATTCCTATACTCAAGTTTAAAGAAAGATGAGTGGCTATCTATGGAGAGACCACTCACAGATATGAAAAATCATTTCCTAAAAATCAAATTTCTCAGTCAGTATGCAACTGCTATGGTGCTTCTCCTAGATAGAGCAAAACACACAAACAAACTGATTCCTTGATCTAGAGCCACAGTGCACATGCTGTGGAAAAGGGGACATGGCCAACTTGAATCACAATATTCATCAGAGCATGAAAAGAGCGTAAAAAGGACACAGAGGAGAGATAATTGTGGTCCTTCCTTCCTCCCTCCCTCCCTCCCTCCCTCCCTCCTTCCCTCAGGAAGTGACTGACAGATGAGACTTTGTCCAAGCAGGTTCTGTCTGAAATACCAGACTTGAGTTTCCCCCTCTATGGGTATTAGCTAATCAGTCCTCCCTTCTTTCTGTAGGAAGGTGGTGCATGTCTCTCAGAACTTACCTGGTTTCCTCTGCACCAGGTGAACCAGGGAAAAGCTTTCTAAGCCTTATTCAGACCCATAGAGGCTGCGCTGTGTGTGACTTCAGAGACCTCAGGGAGTATAGGGGTGGGTGGGTGCTTGATGCTTCAGACTCATGTCATTGAAGGACATAACATAGTCTGGATTCACAGAGATTCACAACACAGAGCCATTGTCACTTACTAACAGCTCAGGACACCCAGAGCTAACAAGAAATTGCAGTCTCAGCCGGGCTTTAATCACAGCACACACACAGATCTCTGTGAATTCAAAGATGGCCTGATTTACAGAGTGAGTTTTAGGACAGCCCAAGATACACAAAGAAACCCTTTCTTGAAAAACAAAGCAAAACAGCAAAAGAAAGAAAGACAAGGAAAAAGAAAAAAATGGCAGTCTCTTTCCACTCTCTCCTCCATTGGCTCTTAAAGAGCTCTCAAGCTGAACTGGAGACCATGGTGTCACTCAAAACTGGGAAGCCAGAAACCTTAGGGGGGTCACAGGAGTCGGACTGACTGCAGCACTTGATGCCTCAACCCTGCTAATGGCTGTGATATAAGGCATGGTAAAATACGGGCTTTGGCAGAGCACTACTCCCCTTTCTCTATTATTATTGCTACACAACGAAAAGGACCGGGGGGGGGGGTGATGATGTGCAGTCAGTGCTGGTATTGAAATCTCACTGACTCCTTCCGCACTCCTTGTCAATTCCCGACTTTGTCAAATCAACTATCGTGAATCTTTGATGTGGGTTGGCCCTTTAGGAACTCAGAGAAACAAGACAGACAGACCTGTTTCATCCCAGAAACCTCCCAGTTCCTGAGCCCTAGCCCTGGAAGTCTCAAAGCCATCACATCCAGAAATCTCTCTAGTCCCTGCTAGTGGTGAACTCACTTCGTCTTCCCCAGGACCACTAATTATTTCTCCATGTTTTCCTGTGAGATCTGAGGCCAGCTTTCTTCTTCCTCCCTCTGGCCTCTCCACGAACGATCTCCATTCTCTAGACAACATGTCTAGAACCGAGTCTTATAGGCACCGAGAGAGTGTGTCTTGAGGGCAGTTGGCGTTTCTAGGACACGAGTGACATCACAAAATTCCGAGAGCTCTCTGGGATACCGTGGAATTTCCAGAGAAGGGACTGCTGATGTCGTGAGGCACGGCCTTTACCTCCTTGCTGATATTTCTCCCCGAACTGACCGACCGACCGACCGACCGACCAACCGGAACCTGAGGTTTCCTTTCCAGGAGTCTCTCCTCCGACACAGAGGGAGCCATTCAGGATTTCCTCCTTCCAAAACCAGAAATTTCTCTCTGCTTCATTAATATCTTCTCACTACTTCCTGAACCCATGGGGAGTTAGTTAGTTGAACACTCACTTTTTTCATGAATGACCCTTCCTCCCTCTCCTGAACATCTCATATTACTGATTCATACTCAGTAAAACAGTAATATGAGAAATTAGGCCAGGAGGACATGGAAGATGAGGGTTGAGTCTTCTGAAGTGAACAAGCACTTAGGGAAGGCTAAACTTAAGGGAATTTGACTCTGAGTGGCAAGACATGAATAGCTGCTGCCAAGGCACAGATACAGGCACCAACTGGGCCCTCGGCATCCTCCTGCATCATCAGAGCTGTGTGGGAAACTCAGCCCAAAGGAGGGGCCGTGTTCAAAGGGAGAGGGCATTTTCGAGGACAGCACTGTTTTCTTTTTCTTCTTTCTTTCTTTCTTTCTTTCTTTCTTTCTTTCTTTCTTTCTTTTTTTTTTTCGAGACAGGGTTGTTCTGTAGTTTTTTTTTTTTTGGAGCCTGTCCTGGAACTAGCTCTTGTAGACCAGGCTGGTCTTGAACTCACATGCTTTCTTTTTTTTTCTATTGGATATTTTTGACTTCTTTATCAAAGATCAGGTGTTCGAAGATGTGTGGATCGATATCCGGGTCTTCTATTCGGTTCCATTGGTCCTCCTGTCTGTTCTTATGCCAGGACCAGGCTGTTTTCAGAACTGTAGCTTACAGAGTGTTCTTGCAGGTGGGGCACAGAAGAGGTTAATTACGGTACCTTAGTTCTTCTGCTTTTCTAGCAGACCGGAGCCCAGCTGACAGGAATCCAGTAGAGATGGTGTCAAGGTTCACACTGACACTAACAGCTGTAACTTGAGCAGGATTTGTGATCCACATGAAATTTGCAATGAATTGCAGCAAATCTGTGACACTCTAACTTGCTCAGGCTCAGTATCTGAACATACAGATGTTTGCAATGATCACTGGCTTCAGGATTTTTTTTTTGTTGTTGTTGTTGTTGTTTTGTTTTTCCACGAGACAGGGTTTCCCTGTAGCTGAAGTTTAACGGCCTGGTGTTTTTGTGACTTACTGCTTCAAAGAACTTCTCCATTTCTTTATCCCTAAGGGAAAAGAAATATAATCACTAAATACATTTAAGTGTCTTTCAACCATTTTAGATCGCTCTGTTGAGAGTTCTCTGTTTAGGTCTGTACTCCATTTTTTAAAATTGGATTATTTGTTCTTTGGATGACCAATTTCTCGACTTCTTTGTGTATTTTGGAGATTAGTGAAGATCTTTTCCCATTCTGTAAGGCCGTCGTTTTGTCTTGTTGGCCATGTTCTTTGCTTTACAGAAGCTTTTCAGTTTCAGGAGGTCTCACTTATTAATTGTTTCTCTCAGTGTCTGTTTTTTTTTCTTTTTTTTCTTTTTTCTTTCTTTTTTTTTCTTTTTTTTCTTTTTTTTCTTTTTTTCTTTTTTTCTTTTTTTCTTTTTTTTCTTCTTCTTTTCTTTTTTTTTCTTTTTTTTCTCTCTTTAGTTTTTTTTCTTTGTTCATTTTTTTTGTTTTGTTTTTCTTTTTTTTTTCTTTTTTCTTTTTTTTCTTTTTCTCTCAGTGTCTGTGCTACTGGGGTTCTATTTAGCAAGCGTTCTCCTGTGCCAATGTGTTCAAGTGCATTTGATATTTTTATTTTTATATTCTTTTATTGTGGATGAAGTCAATTATTTGAACTCTCAAATATTTTTATTGTTATTATCTCTCTATTTGTTTGCTTATTTGTGGTTGTTCAACATAAGGTTTCGTTGTGTACCCTTGTATGCCCTGGGACTCACTTTGTAGACAAGACTGGCCTCAGACTCACAGAGAGTCATCTGCCTCTGCCTCCTAGTGCTGAGATTAAAGGCATGCACTAAACACCTTTTCTATATATTTATTTTCCTAATAATTTATTTATTTTCATTTTATTGTCATTGGTGTTTTGCCTGCATGTATGTCTATCTGAGGGTGTCCGATCTTGGAGTTACCGACAGCTGTTGACTGCCATGTGGGTGGTAAGGAATTGAACCTGGGTCCTCTGGAAGAGCAGTCAGAACTCTTAACCACAGAGCCATCTCTCTCCAGCCCTCACCTTTTTTTTTTTTTTTTTGAAAACGGGGTTTCTCTGTGTCACTTTGCCTGGCCTTGAATCTCAATCTGCAGAACAAGGGAGCCTTAAACTCACAGTGATCTGCCTGCCTTGGTCTCCCTGATCTTGGAGGTGTTTTTATCATCTTTCTCTCTCTCTCTCTCTCTCTCTCTCTCTCTCTCTCTCTGTGTGTGTGTGTCTGGCTATCTAGCTATCTATCCATTCATTTATTAGTTTATGTATTTATTTATTTTTTGGTTGTTCTTGTTGTTTTCTGAGACAGGATTTCTCTCTAGCTTTGGAGTCTGTCCTGGATCCAGACCTGGTCACAGCTGTACCGGAAAATAAAATAAAACAAACAAACAAAAACAAAAACAAAGCAAAGCAAAAGCCAGGCAGGACTGTCTGGTTGACCTTCCCTTTTCCCCTCCCCCATGGGCTCCTCAGAGGCGGTGCGGCCTCCTGCAGGGAATCCACAGAGCCTCTGCCCAAGGCTCTCCAGGGAACCCACTCTCTCCCTTTCCCCCAGCCCCAGGGCTGCCGGCCACATCTATCTCTCAGGCGTACATCTATCTCTCAGGCGTAGGTGGCGGGCACTCTGGCTATCCAGGACATGACAGACACAGATACACAGAAGCAGGGAGGAAAGGTGCCCACTCTCTCACTACAGGCAGGCATGCAGGAGGAACAATGAAAGAATGAGAACTGGAGAGATGGAATTTCTGGAATGTCCAGAAACCACATGGTGGGGATCTAGTGACCTCTTTTGGTGACAGGGAGTACAGCACAGATTGGGTTCTTGTGCTCCTGAGATGTAACCCCCACAAGGCAGCAGCTCATAAGTGATTGTAAATCCAGTTTCACACAACTGCACATAAAATAAAGTTAAATAAATCATAAAAAAATTCTTTAAAAATTTGAAATTAAAATAAGTTCTACACAACCGGAAAGACTGTCTCAAATAAAAGTAAAATAAAATGTTCTAAAATAGGACAACTTCCCTGCCCCCCCCACCCCCACAGGGACACACTTGGTGCAGACCAAGAGATACAAACAAAATTTGAAATTAAACTAAATGTACAAGAAACTGAGCCTGGTTATTGTGGTGCACATCTTTTATTCTATCATCAAAGAGACAGAGGCAGGTGGACCTCTGTGAATTCCCAGGCTTTATAGAGAGGCCCCCAACCCAAATAAAAAAAAAACATATATAAAAGTTTGACCAAACACCACCCCCCCCCAAAAAAAAAGGAAGGAAGGAAGGAAAGAAGAAGGAGACATTATAAACTGTCTCCTTGGTCCTAGAAACTGGATCATGGGAATTTAGGACCTATGAGACAGTGCACGAGTCTTGTGATCTCACTTGGTAGATGAGTCTGGATTTTAACTCACAGATGTCCTTCTGCCTGTGTCTCCCACATGCTGGGATAAAGGGTTCCCTAATTCTTGAATGGCATACTGAAAGTAGTTATTTCTACTTGGTTTGCGTTTGATTTTTTTTTAAACAATCCATGCCTACTTATTTATTTATTTTTGGTTTTTCATGACAGGGTTTCTCTGTAGCTTTGGAACTAACCCTTGTAGACCAGGCTGGCCTCAAATTCACAAAGATCCACCTGCCTTTGCCTCCCAAGTGCTGGGATTAAAGGAATGTGCCACCACTACCCGCCTTTGTTTCTTTTATTTATTTTTGTTAAGCTCTACGTTTTTCTTTCCTCTCTTTCCATGCCTCCCCTTCAACCCTCTCCCAAGGTTCTGGCTATGACAAACAATGCTGCTATGAGCATAGTTGAGCCCATGTCCTCGTGGCACAATTGAGCATCCTTTACATATATACCTAAACGTGGTATTGCTGGGTCTTGAGGAAGGTTGTTTCCTAATTTTCTGAGAAATCGCCACACTGACATCCAAAGGGGGCGGTACCAGCTTGCATTCCCACCAGCGATGCAGGAGTGTTCCCTTTTCCCCACATCCTCTCCAGCATAAGTTGTCATCAGTGTTTTAGATCTTGGCCATTCTTACAGGTATAAAGTGGAATCTCAGAGCTGTTTTGATTTACATATCTCTGATGACTAAGGGTGTTGAACATCTCCTTAAGTGTCTTTCAGCCATTTTAGATTTCTCGGTTGAGAGTTCTCTGTTTAGGTCTGTACCTCCATGTTGTGAACTGGATTATTTGTTCTTGAAATGACCAATGTCTTGAGTTCTTTGTATATTTTGGAGATCAGACCTCTGTCTGATGTGGGGTTAGTGAAGATCTTTGCCCATTCTGTAAGGCCATCGTTTTGTCTTGTTGGCCATGTCCTTTGCTTTACAGAAGAAGCCTTTCAGTTTCACGAGGTCCCATTGATTAATTTTGTGTCTCTCAGAGTCTGTGCTACTGGAGTTAGATTTAGGAAGTGGTCTCCTGTGCCGATGCGTTCAAATGCTTTTTTTAAAAAAATAAATATTTATTTATTATGTATACAATATTCTTTCTGTGTGTATGTCTGAAGGCCAGAAGAGAGCACCAGACCCTATTACAGATGGTTGTGAGCCACCATGTGGTTGCTGGGAATTGAACTCAGGACCTTTGGAAGAGCAGGCAATGCTCTTAACCGCTGAGCCATCTCTCCAGCCCCCGTTCAAATGCTTTTGATATTTTTATTTTTATATTTTTTTTTATTGTGGATGAGGTCAATTATTTGAACTCTCAAATATTTTTATTGTTATTATCTGTTTGTTTATTTGTGGGTTTGCAACACGGGGTTTCCTTGTGTATCCTTGTATGCCCTGGGACTCACTTTGTAAACAAGACTGGCCTCAGACTCACAGAGATCCGCCTGCCTCTGCCTTCTAGTGATGGCATTAAAGGCGTACACTAAACACATTTTTTTTGAAAACAGGGTTTTTCTGTGTCACTTTGCCTGTCCTGAATCTCAATCTGCAGAACAAAGTAGCCTTAAACTCACAGTGATCTGCCTGCTTTGGTCTCCCTGATCTTGGAGGTGTTTTATCATCTATCTATCTATCTATCTATCTATCTATCTATCTATCTATCTATCTATCTATCTATCCATTCATTTCATTTATTAGTTTATTTATTTATTTTTTTGTTTTCTGAGACAGGGTTTCTCTCTAGCTTTCCTTCTTGCTTGCTTGCTTGATTTTTTTGCTTTCTTGCTCTCTTGCTTTTTTCCCCCTTCTTTTATTAGTTAGTTCTTGAGGCATGGTTTCTCTGTGTAACAGCCCTAGCTGTTCTCTCTCTCTCTCTCTCTCTCTCTCTCTCTCTCTCTCTCTCTCAAATATGTTTGGTTTTGTGTTTTGCTTTATGAGACAGGGTTTCTCTGCTGCTTTGGAGACTGTTGTTAAAACTAGCTCCTTTCTTGTAGACCAGGCTGTCCTAAAACTCCCAATGATCCTGTTTCTGCTAAATATGGAGCCAGTGCTCTTGAATGCCTTTGTCTGGTGAGGTCAAAAGCCACCCCCCCACACACAACCCCCCCCAACACACACACAAACCAAACACAGGCACAGGCACACCCAGAGACACATAAATAAACTTTTAAATTAAGAAGAGCCTGGAGAGCTAGTTTCGCGGCTCTTCCAGAGAAATTGGGTTCAATTCCCAGCACCTGCATGGCAGCTCATAGTGATTGTAAATTCAGTTTCTGGGTGATCTGACATCTTCAGACCATTGCACATAAAATAAAGTTAAGAAAATCATAAAAAAATTCCTTAAGAAATTGAAATTTAACTAAGTCCCACACAATTGGAAACACTCTCAAATAAAAGTAAAATAAATGGAAAAGAATACAGTGCTAAGTGCAGTTATGAAAATGTTTTGAAATGTGATACCTTCCCTGTCTCCCCCACATACACAAGCCACACTGAGAGATTTAAATAAAATCTGGGTAATCATTTATGTATCTGGCCTATGTCAGAGGGGCAGGGGAAGCTGAAGCCTTGTCCTTTGGGCTCCAGGTTCTCAGTACTGCGTCAAAAACTCGAGTGTATAGTGAGTCCATGTCTGTCCTGCCGGCAGCACTCAGGAACTGGGAATACAAGGATCAGGAGATCATCTTCAACAACCCAGCAAGTGCAAACCATCCTGGTGGGAAAGAGACCCTCTAAAAGAAATCAATAAAATGACATTTTTATTTTTTTCTGTCGGAAGTGAAAATGTTCCAAATAATTCACTGCATCAGTATTCCTGGAAATGATATCAAAATCAGAATTTTTCTTTTTTTTTTAACATTTTATTTTATTCTTATTATTTTCATTTTTATTTTTTTGGTTTTTCGAGACAGGGTTTCTCTGTGGTTTTGGAGCCTGTCCTGGAACTAGCTCTTGTAGACCAGGCTGGTCTCGAAATCACAGAGATCCGCCTGCCTCTGCCTCCCAAGTGCTGGGATTAAAGGCGTGCGCCACCACTGCCTGGCGTAAATCAGAATTTTTCATATTATTCCATGGCTGTTGTAATTTTCTCTGTGGCAGACAGAGGCAGGCAGATCTCTGTGAGTTTGAGGCCAGCCTGGTCATCTACAGTTCCAGGACAGGTGCCAAAGCTAAGAGAATCCTTGTCTCAGAAAATTTTTTTCTCTGCGTCTCACGTGTCGTGTGTCTTTCTCTAAGCAGGCCCAGGAATCCTAAGCGCCTGTAGGTGATCTAGGAAATCTCCTGTAGCAGGGGCCCTGGCCTCCACTCCTGGCCCCTGAGGGCACCTGGTAAAAGTGAGAAGGCAGATTTCAGAGACTAGTAAAGTTCAAGGTCACCAGCCCTTCCCAACAGCTAGAACCTTTAAAGGGTGAGGCTACAACTTAATTGGCCTGCTTAGATATGGATATTTTTATTGTGGTTCTTGTTTTACAGGGCAGGAACAGACATCCAAGTGGGAATTTTCCACAGCTGTTTTAATTTTCTCAGACTCGGTATTTAGTATGAGAAGTGGTGTGTGGGGTTGTACAAACACAACTACTGAAAAAGAACCCTAAGAAAGCAGGCCTCCCTCCCTCCCTCCCTCCCTCCTTCCTTCCCTCCCTCCCTCCCTCCCTCCCTCCCTCCCTCCCTCCCTCAGTTCCTCCCTCTCACCAAGCCATAATTGTGGCAGCCCCTTGGCCGACATAGTCCTTTCACTGATCAGTCAGACACACTCTTTTTTGATTTTTGAATTTTGGGTGAAGTCAATTAATTGAGCTCTTAGATGATGATGATGATGATTATTATTATTAGTTTATTTGTGTTTTTTTTTTTACATAGAGGTTCCCTGTGTCCCTGGAACTCACTTTGTAGACAAGGCTGGCCTCAGACTCACAGAGATCTAGCTGCCCCTGCCTCTACCTCTGCTTCCTAGTGCCGGAATTAAAGGCCTGTACTAAACACACTTTCCCCCCCTAAGTCAGGGTTTCTCTGTGTCTGTCGCTTTGCCTGTCCTAAAACTCACACTGCAGAACGAGGTGGCCTCAAACTCACAGCGATTTGCCTGTTTCTGCCTCTCCT
This sequence comes from Microtus pennsylvanicus, assembly GCF_037038515.1. Lineage (NCBI taxonomy): Eukaryota > Metazoa > Chordata > Mammalia > Rodentia > Cricetidae > Microtus > Microtus pennsylvanicus. Next base: position 2,615,572 of record NC_134583.1, read on the forward strand.
GATTTCTGAGGGCTGAGAACTGAGAATAAAGAAATGTGCTGCCCAAAATATACTGCCGCTGCTGCAATTAAAAAAATAAATTAAAATAAAATAACCTGAGATAAACAAAGAAAAAAAGGAAAACACCTGTTTTTTCCTTCCTTCCTTCCTTCCTTCCTTCCTTCCTTCCTTCCTTCCTTCCTTCCTTCCTTCCTTTCTTTTTCCTTACTTGTTTTTTTTCTGTTTTCTTCTTTTATTATTATTATTATTATTATTTTTGGTGAAGGGTTTCTCTGTATAATACCTTTAACTCACTATATAAACCAGGCTGTCATCTTGGTAACATTATGGTTTTGTATTTTCTTATTTCTTGTCTGTAAATCAACAAATCAACATATCTTCTCTCTCTCTCTCACACTCATTTAATTTATGTTTTATTTTATTTTTGGTTTGTGTTCTTGTTTTGATTTTCAAGGAAGGGTTTCTCTGTTGCTTTGGAGCCTGTCTTTGGAACTAGCTCTTGTCAACCAGGCTGGCTGGCCTCAAACTCCCAGAGATCCACCTGCCTCTCTGCCAGATATGGAACCAGTCATCTTGGTTAGTTCAAAAGCCACCCCATAAACACACACACACACACACAACACACACACACACACACACAGAGGCACATCCAGAGAAACATATTTTTTTTTTTTTTTTTTTGGTTTTTCGAGACAGGGTTTCTCTGTGGCTTTGGAGCCTGTCCTGGAACTAGCTCTGTAGACCAGGCTGGTCTCGAACTCACAGAGATCCGCCTGCCTCTGCTTCCCGAGTGCTGGGATTAAAGGCTTGCGCCACCACTGCCCTGCGATGCCCCTACTATAAAAATGGGTTTCAGAAACCGGCCTTTTGCCACAGTGTCAGAAGCCCAAACTCTGCCTGTGGTCTCAGCTAGCTGATAAGCTTCTGTGACTCGCGGTGTGTTTGTATTTTTAAGTTTGTTTTTGGTTTATTAGACTTGGTGGTGTTCTCATCTTTGCATGACCCCCCCCCCTCGACCCAACATTTAAGTGTCTTTCAACCATTTTAGATCCCTCTGTTGAGAGTTCTCTGTTTAGGTCTGTACTCCATTTTTTAAAATTGGATTATTTGTTCTTTGGATGACCAATTTCTCGAGTTCTTTGTGTATTTTGGAGATTAGTGAAGATCTTTTCCCATTCTGTAAGGCCGTCGTTTTGTCTTCTTGGCCATTTTCTTTGCTTTACAGAAGCTTTTCAGTTTCAGGAGGTCTCACTTATTAATTGTTTCTCTCAGTGTCTGTTTTTTTTTTTCTTTTTTTTTCTTTCTTTTTTTTTCTTTTTTTTCTTTTTTCTTTTTTTCTTCTTTTTTTTCTTTTTTTTCCTTTTTTTCTTTTTTTTCTCTCTTTAGTTTTTGTCTTTGTTCTTTTTTTTTTTCTTTTTTTTTCTTTTCTTTTTTTTCTTTTTCTCTCAGTGTCTGTGCTACTGGGGTTCTATTTAGCAAGCGTTCTCCTGTGCCAATGTGTTCAAGTGCATTTGATATTTTTATTTTTATATTCTTTTATTGTGGATGAAGTCAATTATTTGAACTCTCAAATATTTTTATTGTTATTATCTCTCTATTTGTTTGCTTATTTGTGGTTGTTCTACATAAGGTTTCGTTGTGTACCCTTGTATGCCCTGGGACTCACTTTGTAGACAAGACTGGCCTCAGACTCACAGAGAGTCATCTGCCTCTGCCTCCTAGTGCTGAGATTAAAGGCATGCACTAAACACCTTTTCTATATATTTATTTTCCTAATAATTTATTTATTTTCATTTTATTGTCATTGGTGTTTTGCCTGCATGTATGTCTATCTGAGGGTGTCTGATCTTGGAGTTACCGACAGCTGTTGACTGCCATGTGGGTGGTAAGGAATTGAACCTGGGTCCTCTGGAAGAGCAGTCAGAACTCTTAACCACAGAGCCATCTCTCTCCAGCCCTCACCTTTTTTTTTTTTTTTTGAAAACGGGGTTTCTCTGTGTCACTTTGCCTGGCCTTGAATCTCAATCTGCAGAACAAGGGAGCCTTAAACTCACAGTGATCTGCCTGCCTTGGTCTCCCTGATCTTGGAGGTGTTTTTATCATCTCTCTGTCTGGCTATCTAGCTATCTATCCATTCATTTATTTATTTATTTTTTCTGAGACAGGATTTCTCTCTAGCTTTGGAGTCTGTCCTGGATCCAGACCTGGTCACAGCTGTACCGGGAAACAAACCAAAACAAAAACAAAGCAAAGCAAAGCAAAAGCCAGGCAGGACTGTCTGGTTGACCTTCCCTTTTCCCCTCCCCCATGGGCTCCTCAGAGGCGGTGAGGCCTCCTGCAGGGAATCCACAGAGCCTCTGCCCAAGGCTCTCCAGGGAACCCACTCTCTCCCTTTCCCCCAGCCCCAGGGCTGCCGGCCACATCTATCTCAGGCGTAGGTGGCGGGCACTCTGGCTATCCAGGACGTGACAGACACAGACACACAGAAGCAGGGAGGAAAGGTGCCCACTCTCTCACTAGATGCAGGCATGCAGGAGGAACAATGAAAGAATGAGAACTGGAGAAATGGAATTTCTGGAATGTCCAGAAACCACATGGTGGGGATCTAGTACCCTCTTCTGGTGACAGGGAGTACAGCACAGATTTGGGTTCTTGTGCTCCTGAGACCTACCCCAATTTAATACTGACATTATCCTATCATACCCTATATATCACATATAGGCTTGCTTGATATCACACACATACACTGCCTGCGTTTCTGTCTGACCCCTGTGAGAGAGCCTGGTACCTTCAGAAGACAGAAGATGGGGTGTGGGTCTGTCTGTCTGTCTATCTGTCCATCTATTCTTCCATAAAGTATTTATTCCTTTTTTGTTTGTTTTGTGACAGGGTTTCTCTCTAGTTCTCTCTAATTGAGTCAGTCCTGGAACTAGCTCTTGGAGACCAGAACGAGTGCTGGAATTAAAGGCGTGTACCACCATTACCCGGTTAGAAGTCTTTTTAAAAAGTAGGCAATCAGAGCTACAAATTTCCTCATAGGACTGATTTTACTGTGTGCCAGGGTTTGTGTAGGGTTTTGCTTTCATTTTCTTGAGTGAATCTCTCCCCCCCCCCCGTCTCTCTTATTCTAGAGATCTGTTTTGTCTTCCATGAGCTCTGAGGGGCACTTGGCTTGAGTGTGATACACACACAGACTTACTATTAAGGAAAGTTCAAGATCAAGATCCTTTCCTAACTCTGTGACCTTGCAACAGAGAAGTTTCAAGGGGTGTGAAGGGTGTGCCTACTGACACTGGAATTCATTTGATCTGCTAGGCAGCAAATGCTATGGATTGTGTATGTGTGTGTCTCTGTTAGTTTAGGTGTCTTTCCAGTCAATGTTGGTGTAATTACCGTGCGTCTGTATATTCAGTGCTGTGATCCTTTCAAATGGTTGTGAAGGGAGCCCTAGCCTAGGAATGACTTCAGTGACGCGTTATTTTCCTTTCCTAACTCTGTGACTTTGCAACAGAGAAGTTTCAAAGTGTGTGAAGGGTGTGCCTACAGCTCCACTGGCCTTCCTTGACATGTACAGCTGTTGCCTTTCCTGTCAACATTCTTGTTGGAGTTGGGAAATTGCTGATTTGAACTCAGCCAATTTCATGGAATAGCCCTGGCTGTCCCGGAACTCATTTTTATAGACCAGGCTGTCCTTTTGGTGACGTTCTATTTTTTTTCTTCCTCTTATTTTTCTATCTGCAGTCAACATTGGTGTAAGGACTGTGCACCTGTATATTCACTGCTCTGATCCTTCTCTCCTTCGTTCCTTCCTTCCTTTCTTCCTTTCTTTCATATGTCTGCCCACTCACGAAAACCCAAAAATTTCTAGCCTCCCAACGCAATTAAAAATAACTAAAATTTTAGTAAACTGGCATTTAAAAAAGGAAGGAAGGAAGGCAGGCAGGCAGGCAGGCAGGCCTGGATGGTGGTTGTGAAGGGAGCCCTGGCCTAGTCATATCCTCTGCCATGACTGTAACTCAGGAGCTCTAAAGGGTCTGAGAAGCTGCTTTCATGCTTCTGCTGCTGGGCATTTATTTATTTATTTATTTATTTATTTATTTATTTATTTATTTATCTGGCTTATGTTGGAGGGGAAGGGAAAGCCAAAGCCTTGTCCTATGGGCTCCACGCTCTCAGTAGTGTATCATAAACTCGAGTGTGAGGGCCCATGTCTGTCATGTCAGCAGCACTCAGAAACTGAAAACACGAGGATCAGGAGATCATCTTCAGCAACTCAGCAAGTGCGAACCACCGTGGTGGGGAAACAGACCCTCTCCAAGAAATGACTAAAGTGACCTGTTTATTTTTTCTGTTCTAAGTGAAAATGTTCACAACACATCACTATGACGAAATTATTCCCGGAAATGAAATCCGAGTGGGATTTTTGAAACACTATTTTTATTTCATTATTATTATTATTATTATTTTTTAAAAAAACTATTCCACGTCTGTTTTAATTTTCTCTGACTCGGTATTTAGTCTGAGAAGTGTGGGCTGAGGGCGTGGGGAGTGGGGTGAAGAAAAAGAACCACAAGCAAGCAAGCAAGCAGTGGCCATGGTGAAAGGAGACCTTAGATGGCAGGGAACTGCCGTTGCCGCCTCCCTCCCTCCCTTCCTCCCTCGGTCCCTCGGTCCCCCTCGGTCCCCCTCGGTCCCCCTCGGTCCCTCCCTCTCACCATGCCCTAATGGTTGCAGAAGCCCCTGGCCCATCTAGTCCTGTCACCGATCTGTCAGACACGCTCTTTGTTTCCCCGTGAGCGAGCGAGCGAGCGAGCGAGCGATCGGATCGATTCGCCTGCTTTCCTAGCTGCCTGTGGTCTCGGTCGTACTTTCGTTTTCGTAGCCCCGAATGTCCAGCCCGGCCTGCCGTTCACCGTGTTCGGGGGTGGGATGGGGAGGGGTGGGGGAACCGACAGGGGAGTTCCCTGTCCTGTTGTGGGCCCGTGCCACCTCCGGGCGTGAGCGTGGAAGGACGCTGTCACGCCAGAGAAGGTGAAGACGCCGCCGCCGCGGTCGCGGCCGAACGAGCGAGCGAGCGAGCAATCTATGGCGGTCGGTTGTCGGGCGCCCCCTAGCGGTGGCCTTTTTCTGCAACGCTCCTGGTCCTCGGTCGTTGACGAGGACGGGGCGAAATGGCTTTTGTGAGGCGGAAAGAATGACGAGAGTCCCGGCCCGGCAGGCGGGTGTGTCCCGGAGTCGGTGTCGTGCTTGGGGACGGTCTCTGTGTAGGAGGTTGTGCCGGAAGAGTCACCCATGGGTGTGTGCGTTGGGGATGGAACCCAGTGACGGGACCAGCTGGAGAGGGTGCTGGGAGACTTGAGCGGGTCGACCAGAAGGCTTCAGTCGTTTGCGTACTCCCGCTAGGTGTCGGGTCCACCCGGGCCCAGGATCGGTGAAATACCTCGGCTTTAAAAGTTGCTTTTCCCTTGCTTTTTCTCTCTTCTAAAGAGCCCTGGGACCCGGCGACCCGAGGCCGAGAGGAGGCGATGGTTGATCCCGGCTTCCCCGCTGCCCCGTCACGGACTCGTTGGGGGTCTCGGACCTTTTTTTTTTTTTTTCCTTCTTCTTGCCAGGAACCCTCGGTCCTCAGCGGCGGGCCTTGCCATCCTGAGGCTGAGAGGAGGCCGTGGTCCCGGCTTCCTCGCCTCCCTGGTCCGGACTCTCGGAGCTTTTTTATTAATTTTCTTCCTCTTGCCAGGAACCCTCGGTCCTCAGCGGCGGGCCTTGCCATGCTGAGGCCGAGAGGAGGCCGTGGTCCCGTCTTTCTCGCCTCCCTGGTCCGGACTCGTTGGTGTCTCGGAGTTCTCCCCCGCCCCTTTCTCCTGCCCTCGGTCTTGCGAGAGCCCAGCGGCGGGCCTCGTGTTCTCGAGGCTGAGAGGAGGTGGTGGTCCCGGCTCCCCTGTTCACTGGTCCCCGGTTTCTTGGACTCGAGATCCCCCCCCAAGTTTTTCTTCTTGCCCTTCTCCATCCCTAGCGGCTGGTCGCAGGGTCCTCGGCCGGGAGGAGGCTGGGCGCCCGGCTTTCTGGCATGTCCACCTCGCTCTCTCGGTCCTTTCATGGTTATGAGGTCGACCAGTTGTTCCTTTGAGGGTCGGTTCTCTTGTTTATGGGGACATTTTTGGGACATTTCACCCAGCCTCACTTTCAGGAGTTCTGTGTGGTCTGTGAATGACTCCCCGTACCTGTTGCCATTCTTCTAATAATTGCTATCTGTCCTTATTGTACCTGCAGATAGGTGCTGACACGCTGTCCTTTAATTGGGTGACATTAAAGGACGCTAGGTGGCGGTCTCTCTTCCGAGCCTCACAGGGTGTGATTTTTCTCCGTCTAGCCCAGCCCGTGTCTCGCTGCTGTGCTTTCCTGTGAGGCTTTTTGAGATGACCTGCTTTCCTTGCCTTGCTTTTGCCCGTGGTGAAGCGTGTCAGGCGTCCCCACTTCGTGGTTTGTCACCCGTTCTGTTTGGATGGTGGGACCCGTCTCTCGATGCTTCTCCCTTGCCATCCCGGTGCTTTTTTTTTTCTTTTGCATGCGGGGACCAGGTTGTGGAGCTCCCGAGTCTCCTCCATGGTCCTCTGCTCCCGTGTGCCTCCCGAGCGCACCGGTTTTTTTTTTTACCCCCCCCCCCCAGCTTGTGGAGCTCCCGAGTCTCCATGAGTCCTTTTTGGGTTGAGGGTGGCCCGGCCCTTCTGCTGCCTCATGTTATGTGCCTCCCGAGTGCACTCCTCTTTTATTGGATTCCCCGTTGACCCCCCCACCGCTCTTTTTTTGGTGTGGCGGTGTGAAGGGTTTTCTTTTTTTTTTTCCTTTTTTTTTTTCCTGTGGCATGTGTTGGGTCTGTGGTGATCTCTCGCTCGATTCTTCCCGGTTCTGCTTTGTTGATCGATGTGGTGTGCTTGCCCTGTGTTCATTCGGGCCGGAGGCCTAAGCCGCGCCAGGCGAGGGACGGACATTCATGGTGAATGGCGGCCGCTCTTCTCGTTCTGCCAGCGGGCCCCTCGTCTCTCCTCCCCACCTTTACCGGTGGTGTGTGGAAGGCAGGGGTGCGGTTATCTGGCCCGAGCCCTGTGAAAGCCCCCCCGCACTCCTCGCTGTGGTTCGTGGGGGTTCCTGTGAGGCGCGCCGGGGGCTTTGTTCCCCGTCGCGCGTTTCGCTATGCCCACCGTGTGTGGGTCTGTTTGGCCCTCCTCCCTCCGAGCCGGGGGAGGGTCGGCTGATTGCCGCGTTACGTGCCCCTCCCGACCGGGCTCGTGTGCACGCGCCTTGCTTGCGATCCTCGTGGTGCTCCTGGAGCGTTCCAGGCCGATCTTCAGAGGTGCCCAGTTCTGAGCGGCGGCGGCGTTTCCCAGCTCCCTGACGTGTATGCCTCCTGTGTGCGGTACGGCCGTTAGCGGTGTTCCTCTGCGAGGTGTGTGATCCCGAGGATCAAGAAAAAAAGGGGGTCGAGGCGAGCGGGTAAGAGAGGCTCGCTGCGGTAAGATGGCTCTCTCACGGCCGTCTTGTGAGATCGGGCGAGCGGCCCACCACGCGCTGCCTTCTCCCGTAGGCGGTGAGCCGTTGGGTGGTGTTGAGCGGTCGCGGCCGGCCTTTTAATTTTCTTCTCACCGTTAAAGGTGGTCCGTCGGTGACGGACTGAGAATGCCTCCCCGCCTGGTGCAGACCCGGTGGGTGTTGCCGGAGAGGCAGGCCTGGCTCTCGGGGGACCTCTTTTGTAGTATGCTTTTTCTCAGTCCGGTCCCCCCTGTCCGCGAACGCTCAAGAGTACGCCCCGGAAAGGAAGAAAAAGCCTTACCGATACCGCAGACCCCCCCGCCTCGCCGCGCTCGAGATCATCGAGCGGTGTGTGTGTGTCGCTTCCCCTGCTCTTGCGCTGCCGCGACCGGAGGCTCGTCGGGCCGGGTCCGTCCCGCCCGCCCTCAGTGAGAAAAAGTGCCTTCTCTAGCGATCCGATGAAGAGAGGGCGTGCTTGGGGTCGCCCCGGCACGCCCCGACCGCCCGATGCGCGTAGCTTCGGCCGGGTGCCCCTCGCCGCGTCCCGTCTTTGGGGGGGGAAAACCCGAGCGTTTGTGTCACCCGCTGCGGCCCGCGCCTGCTCGCTCCGAGTCCGGGGAGGAACCACGCGGGGCAAGAGAGCGTGTCGTGGATTCGGCTGGCGTGCCGTGTCGGAGCCTGGGACGTGTTACCCGTGGCAGGAAAAGAAGGGGTCGCGTGCGCGCACGCCCGAGTGCCGCGGGACCCCGATTCCCCCGCTCCCCCGAGGGTGCGTACGCGCCTCGGTCGGGGCGCGGAGCCGAGCGGGAAGAGCGGGGCTGGGTGGCGGTGGGCTCCCGGGCCCCACCCGTCCACCGTCCGTGCCCGCCGCGAGCGGTCCCTTCCGCGCTTCCCCGTCTTTGCCGTTCCCGCGGACTGCGGCTTCGTCGGGCGCATCGCGTGCGTGCGTCGCTCGTGTTGTGTGCCGTGTGGAGGTCGCCTCGCTCCCCCTCCCCGGCAGCGTTCCCACGGTTGGGGAGCAGCGGTTGACCCGTCCCTCCTCGGGGTCGGGGATCCGGTTCTGGCTTTGCGGGGTCGTGACCTCTCTCTCGGGTGCGGCCTTTGGAGAGAACGGCGGTCGGTCGTCTCCCGGTGCAGGCTCTGCGCGCTTCGGGAACCTCGCGAGGGAAAAGGAGGCTTAGCGGACGTCCGTCGTCTGCGGCGTGGCGGTGGGTCCGCCGGCCGAGGTGCGTCCGGGGACTCTTCCGGCCCCGTCGTCGTCGTCCTCCGGGAAGGCGTGTCTCGTGTGGGGAACCGCCACCGCACCGGGTTGGGTGCCTGGTGGTGAGATACCCCCCACTTGCGTGCTCTTTTCCTCTGGTGCGGCGGCGGGGGCTCCGGTCGATGACTCTCCCCGTCCCCGAGGTCCGGGCCCGTCCGAACGTCGTGGGCCGCGGCGTCCCCCCTCACGTCCCTCGAGGGGAAGACCGTCCGCGTGTCGTCGTCTCTTTCCCTCCTCCCGCCTCTCCCCCACGTTTGCGAGCACGCGCGCGGCCCGGTTTTTCGCGGCGTCCCGGTCCCCGCCGCCTCCGCCACTCGTCCGGGGGCGGCCGCCGTCCGTCTCTCCCGCCAAGCCCGTTGGCGCGGTGTGTCGTCTCCCGCCCGGCCGGTTCCCGGTCTCCCGACCCCGCCCGGAGCGGGTCCGGGATCATCCCGCTCTCCCCGGCGTTGCGCCTCGCTGCCGCGTGTGTGGGGGGGGCCCGCCGCGGCCCCACACCCGCCCTCGAGCGCCCGCCCGCGGCCGCCGGCTTGGAACCGCGGCGTGGTCAGTAGGCGCGGTGCGTCACGCGGGAGCGCGTCCGTCTGGCGGCGGCTCGGCGGTTTTCGGCGGGTGGCCTCTCCCGGTTCCGGCCACCCGCCGCC